>NW_026126770.1:0-188311 GCF_943737965.1 Phodopus roborovskii | reverse complement strand
CTCTCCATCTATATTGACTGAGAGTTTTGCTGGATATAGTAGCCTAGGCTGGCATCCGTGTTCTCTTAATACTTTTAGAACATCTATCCAGGACCTTCTGGCCTTGAGGGTTAATATTTTTCTTTATTCTGTATGCTAGGTGTTTTGATTATTATATGTCGAGGGTCTTTTTTCTTTGGTCCAGCCTATTTGGGGTTCGGTATGCTTCTTGTACTTTCATGGGCATGTCCTTCTTCAGATTTGGATGATTTTGTTGAATATGTTTTCAGCACCTTTGAGCTGGGCTTCCTCACCTTCCTCTATGCCTATTATTCTTAGGTTTGGCCTTTTCATGGTGTCCCACATTTCCTGGATATTGTGTGTTAAGGATTTGTTGGATTTATGGTTTTCTTTGGTCGATGAATCTATTTCTTCTAGTTTATCTTCTGCGCCTGAGATTCTCTCTTCCATCTCTTGAATTCTATTGGTTATGCTTGTGTCCGTGGTTTCCGATTTTTTGCCCAGCTTTTCAATTTCCAGCTTTCCTTCCATTTGTGTTGCCTTTATTTTCTCAATTTCGGTTTTCAAATCTTGAACCGTTTCCTTCACCTGGTTAATTGTTTTTCTTGGCTTTCTGTACTTTCCTTAAGGAATTTGTTCATTTCTTCCACTTTTTGTTTGTTTTTTTCCTCTATTTCTTTAAGGGATTTTCTCATATCTTCTTTGAGGGCCTCTATCATTGCCATGATGGTGATTTTAAATTAAGTACCCTTCTGGCCCCCTCTACTTTGTTTGTTTGTGTTCCATTCTAGTTGGTGTAGTTATAGATTCTAGTGGTGTTCTGTTTGTCTTTCTGTTGTTAGGTGTTCTCTTGTGTTGCCTTCCCCATAGTTTCTTCCTGTAGGTGTTGGTGGTGTCTCTTCCCTCTCTCTATGGTCCTTCCCAGATGGGCTTATGTGGATCAAAGATTCAATGTCTGTATCTCTGTGTGGTCCAGAAGCTCTCTGGAGGCTTCTCTCTGGCCAATGGCCGGCAGAGAGGGCGAGGCTGGACTGGAACTTGGAGAAGGTTTTGCAGAGGATGATGAGATCTCACTGGAAACTGACGCTCTCCAAAGCTGAGACCTGGAATTTCTTTTTGGCAGGGGCCCGGATTTGGGGTCAAGAGATCTTGCCTGCAGGAACTCCAAGTGGACCCGCAGAGATAGGCAGATCTCTGGGAGGGCCTGGGACTCCAGCAGAGGGACTGGAAGCGGGAGTCCAGGGAGACCAAGCTGGTGGAGGCTACAGGTGGTCCCACGTGGATGAGTCAGGTCTCCCTTTGTTCGGAGTTGCTCGAGAGGTCTCCGAAGTGGGGTGGACTATTGGCTCCACCATCTGTCCCAGTGCCTCAACCAAACTGGCAGGACAGTAAGGTGGGGTAGGGCACAGGGTGGGGGGGTAGGCTGGAGGTTGGGATGGGTGGGGGTGTATCAGAGCTCCAAGGGTGCTCTCAAAGGGGACCGGAGACAGGAGCAGCAGGATCAGGGGCCAATCCAGGGAGTTCAGGCGGGGGAGGGGGTAAAGAGGTTGAAGGGGACAGGCAGCCCGATTGGGCCCAGACTCACCTCTGGCCAATAGCCGGCAGAAGAGGACGAGGGCTGGGCTGGAACTGAGAAGGTTTTGGGGTAGTGGGATCTCACTGGAAACTGGCGCTCTCCAGCTGAGACCTCGTTCTTGCAGGGGCCCGGATTTGGGGGTCAGGATCTTGCCTCGTGCATGAGGTTTTTGTACTCACGTTATAAACATTATTGTGGTTGGGTTACAAGTACTTTAGGGCTTCTCCTGGTTCAAAATTGTCCAATTATTACAGATGATGAGGAGACTACAGCAGACTAATCTATGTATATGAGAAATGCACAGATAAACCATGAAGGATAATATATATCATAACTGAAGGAAAAGAGCCAAAATGGGTAGTACTATTCTTAATGAAGGAGTGTAAAGCCAACCACCCCAAATATTTTTAATCAAATTATGGAAGTTTAATTTTCCACCACATTTGGTTTTCTCCCTAATGTGATTTGAGATGAGCCAGGAGAATGGGAGAACTGGAAATTTATAACCCCCAAAATGCAAAGGTAATTGTTTACCAAGGATTGTGGGTATTGCAGGGAAATTTGATAATGTAGGAATTGGCTGAACTTTCTCACCAGGAGTCAATGACAAACAGTAATTCTGTTTTACAGCTTGCCTGACTAAGCAGATGGAACAAACAAAGATTACCTGTTAGTTAATTTAGTGTTCCTCAGCTCTCCAAGAGTTACATTGGGAGAAAGACTCTGGCTACAGTAGTATAGTAGAGCCAGACATAGCCCTGGTAGCAGTCAGCAACCTGAAGTCACCCTGAACCCTGTGGCAGCACAGGCCTCTCAGACTGGCATGACCCCTGTATGTATATTTGAGTATTCCATTTGATTCATGCCAATACTTTTATTATATCATTTAAGTACGGCCACACAAAATCCAGTAGATTTTGTGTTGCAATTTCTCCAGACTAAGGCTCCAACTTGAAATGAAAGAGGTCTCCTGGAAATTGTTGTGGAACACATGGCTCTAGGAAAATACTGAGCCGTCGTTCTTTCGGCAATCTCTGTTCCTCTATTATTTTTCTCATATTATCAAAATGCTCCTGAAAGCCTATGCTGACATTTTAAACAAAAGATACAAATGAGAAACTGTCCCTTGAGATGTGGTCACTGAAGATGACCTCATCTCCAGGTAAACTCAGCACTTTTTCAAATCATTCACATCATTCACGTAAGAACAAATAGTATCGAAATCTTTCCCAACAATAAATCTTCATATGGCTGTAAATGTGAAATTGAGAGTAGGTTTAAACCTTTTGTAAAGAAAGTATTCTGATAAGAAAAAGTCAAAACAGTTCAATATTTCAAAGATTGTTATAGCTAGGCAACAAATATTAAACACTATCTGAGCATAAAGATTTATTAACCTGTTCATAGAAAATAGGTGGTTCATGGTGGTTAGCCTGGAATGATTTTCTGATTTATTGTTAGCTTTGAATAAGTTGTCATTTGTTCTATCTGAATTTGATTCAATGAACACAATCTCTGAGAATCTATTCTTTATCCTGGATAAAAAGCCTTTCCTGAAAGCTACAAAGTATACTAAGATTCAAATTGCCTCTCTGTTTCTGTTTGTCACCATTGAATCCTTATCTACATAGTGTTCTAGAACCCTTGTTCCAGGGACCCCATACCTGGCTGGGGTGGTCCATGTAAAATTACATCTTCAGTCAGGAATGTTGAGACCTTCTGTGTGATTATTTTACTGTTCTGGAGAGTTTGAACTATCTATGACTACTATAGAATATTATTTTAATGTGTATTACTTTGGTATGTTGCATATGTTTAATTATATATAGGTGTGATTTTTTGTCTGTCTAAAACATCTTGTGTTCTAAAAAAAGAGCTGTACTTTCTGTAATTGCAGATGAAGCTGAGAATGGAACTTAAAAGATATGAAAAGAATTATGTTGAAATTTTGAAGCACAATGCTTTTAATCTGTAGGATGCTTTTAGAAGAATGTCCATTTTTAGATATTAATACTAGTGATCAATGAGCATGGAAAATCTGTCCTTTTCTGATTTCTCCTACATTTCTTCATTAAAGACTTAACATTTTTAACATAAAAGCCTTCCACTCATTTTGTTAGTTAACCCATGATATTTTATATTATTTGAGGCAATTTCAAAGTTATTTTGAATGATTTTTTCACAGTCTAACTCTCATTTACACATAGGAGACCACTGATTCTTGAGTAAGGTTTTATCATTATCTTATTACAGAAAATGGATATTTTTCTCAGGAATCAATCTTAGCCAGAGTTTACACTCCTTAGATTTTTTTTTAAGCTAATTCGGTGAATGTGTGTATTAGCTATAGCAATTTCCCCATGAAATTGTTTACCAAATTTCTACAAATAAAGATTCTTTTATTCTTCCTTTCCAATTTGTACCCATTTTTAATGTCAGGTGTCTTATTGATTTACTTAAGACTAGAATTACTACAGTTAATAGAGAAGAGGTAAGTGAAAACCCCAGTATTGATCAAAATTTTATGGAATTGTTTTGGTTTATTTCCATTTATGCTGATGAGGGCTATGGATTTGTTTAAAGCTGCTATTAGTATATTTAAGCTGTCCACTCATGTGCCTGTCCCTCCATGAATTTGTACATGATGGGGTATTGGATTTTGAAGAACATTTTTCTTGCATTTAATCATGGGACCATGATTTGGTCATTTGGAATTTACATGGTCCAATACATTTTTTGTTTTTTGTTTTTTGATTTTTTATGTTAGGTTATCCATAGGTTTCTGGTTCAAAAGCCTAGTTCATCATGATAAAATATCTTTGACTATCCTGTTATATAGTTTGCAATCTCCCTCCCTCCATTCCTCCCTCTCATCCGCCCACTCCTTCCATCTCTTTGTCTTTTCCTCTCTTCCACCATCACAAACACTGTGACCACCCTCCCTTCCCATGACCCCCTAACCCCACATGTAGGGTGATGCTCTCCAAGAGGGTTCAGCTACGTCTGTCAAGTCATTTGGAGTAAGGACTAGGACTTCTCTCATGTCTCTAGGTTAAGGGAATATCCCTCCATGGGGGATGTGCCCCCAAAGTCCTTTTGTGCACCAGGAATACATCCTGGTTCTCACTGTCTAAGGTCTGTTAGAATACTTTTAGCTGAGACCCATGTTCAAGTTGTCTTCAACTGTCCCATGCTGGATTCCCAGCTATCACTCTGGGGGGACTATTAGCTCCTCCCCTGTTCAGGTCAGCTGTGTTTGTGTTTCTGCAGCATGGTCTTGTCTTCCTCTCGGCATATGTGTTCTATTTTGGCTCAGTGCTTACTATGGGTGTTTGCTCCTGTTTCCATCAACTACTAGATGAGGGGTCCATGATGGTGAATGAGTTAGACATCAATCTCATTATCAAGAAATGACATTTATGGCAGCCTTTCCCATTGTAGCTTAAATTGTTTGTTGGTTTCAGTCTTGTACGTCTCTGGACATTTCTCTAGGTCCAGTGATCTCTTCAAACCAATAACAAAACACAACTGGCACTAGGCTGCCAAGTCCCGGACTTATCTGCTTGTGGTCCTTTGAAGGTTAACCTGCATCCAAAATGAAAAAGTAGGACATTTGTCTTCAAGCTGGGGGATCACAATTACAGCTATCAACAACACACACACACACACACACACACACACAAATAAATAAATAAATAAATAAATAAATAAATAAATAAATAAAATACAGGAGCTAGACACTGATATTGGGTTTAGTACTTCAAGCTGAAAACAGGAGAGACAAAGCCACCAAGCTGCTATCTCTTGCATACCTCAGTGCCCATGAGCTCTCCCCAAGCATCAGAAGGCTTCCTCTCCTCAGCTCCTGGAGATAATCCTGAGACTGAGACTGAGACTCTTACTGACTACACAAGACCTGGCTCCTGTCTTTTCTACATCTCTAGTTCTAAGATCAAGCCCAAGATCTCGCTTACCATTTTAGACTCCTCCCGTCTCGGGTGTAGCCCTGCTTGGACTTGAACATAGAGAGAACCATGTGTGTTTGTCTCCCCAGTGCTCAGATGAAAAGTTGTCTGCTTGGCTTTCAATAGTACTGCTGATTTGCCATTTGTATGGCTCTAGGATATCTTAAACTATTTACAAGGCTTTAATATATCTGAAACTATATATTACCACAGAGAGATTTCAGAATTCTACTTTCTGCTTTGCTCTTTCTCCCCACCACTATGGGGCAGGAGACTCGGCCGTCTCTGAAATTTTCTCTCCAGATGTCAATATTTTTTTCTAGAGAAGACATTTTAAGATACTTGGGAGGGTTACATCCCTCCATTTACTTGTCTAGATTGAATCTTAGGTCATACTCAGCTGTTGAATGGTTTCCAGCATTTTATAAATCAAATTTGTTGTACGAAGCTTCTCTAGAGCAGAAATAAATATATATATATATATATATATATATATATATATATATATATATCTCCAACCTCTGCCTATATGAAGGAAAGGGATTTATGTGAAGGACTCTGGGATACAAGTCTAAAATGCAGTACTTACTCAGTAAGGTGGGATAGACCTACCTTGTCTGCTGGTCTTCAGTATTAGCAGGAATTCAGAAAATTAGTAGCTAATGCCAGTGAAGGAACAGACTTGCTTCAAGGCGAAGGCCAGTGGGCAAAGAGGGAAGACCTTTCTCTGTGTATGTGCCTTTATTGGCTCCTCCCAGAGGGTGTGGCCTCACTAAAGATCAAGGAGAGGACTAAAGGTGTGTTGTTCTTCTGGCCTCAAGGTCAGGGTTAGGGTGGGTCCATCCCTCTGTCTCCAATGTTCCTGCTGCAAGTTGAGCTACCTAGTTCAACTGGAGCAGAATATTTCCCACTGCAGTGCTCTGAATGTCAAGATGTTAGTTTACGACACAAGAAGTCAGGTCAGGAACCAGGATTGTCTTGTGCTTATCGTGCTAAGAGAAGAAAAGAGGATCCTAAATTCTTCTCGTTCCGGTCATGCTGACAGAGTAGATTCCCAGTTTCTCAATTACTGGCCAATTACTTGGCTTTTTCTCGTTTTCCTCTAATTTATTGCTCTCGTTTTATCTTTAAAATTTTTACACCGACATCATTTTACATCCCAATCCCAGTTCCCTTTCAATCCGGCGGGAATGCCCACATTCTGACAACCCCACTCCCAATTCACTCATCTGGATGACAAACTCCCATGTGGGGAATCAGCATAGTAAGTGACATCACTTGAGACCAGATAAAGAGCTTCCCTACTGTACCTAGGCTTAGCAAGGGATCTCTCCACAGGAGATGGACTCTGTTTCTGCTGGTTGTGGTCCCCAAAACTGCCCAAGCCACCCGACTGTCACCCACAGTCCCTGAGGCCGAGTTCAGTCTCATGAAGCTCTCCAGCTGTCAGCCTTTAGGCACTGAGCTCCCACTCGAATCTTGCTTGGATCTGCTGTTTCTGTGGGTTTCCCCACCAAGGTCTTTACCTCCTTGCTCACTTTCTCACTCCTCCTCCTTCTGTAAGACTGGGTGACTGCAGGAGATTGGCCAGTGCTTAGCTGTGCATCTATCTCTACATCAGATTCCATCAGGTACTGGATGAAGATTCGACAGTGACAATGAACCAGAAAGCACATGAGGAAGCGCCACACTTTGTTTTGAGTAGGGTTTTCCTTTCCAGGCTGGTCCCACTGCCAAAACACCCTTAAATACCACAAAGGGACACTGTGTTAGATATAAAGCTGTAGGCCAGTTAATAGTTGGTTATCAGCTAGATCTGTCTTAAATAATAACATATTTATATCAATCTTTGTATTTCCATGTAGTCTCATTTTACTGGAAAGGGAGGCTCGTGTTTTCTCTCTATCCTCTACTTTGGATCTCCTCCCCTTTGCTTCCTCTTTCCTCCTTGTCTCCTAGTACCACCAATCAGTCTTTCCTATTGTTCAACAGTGCTTTATTCATTTAAAAATAAGAGAAACATATTTGCAGAATGATATCTCCCATTATCCCCTCTTTTCTGTCTAAAATAAAAAGAAGGGTTTTAAACTTAGCATAGCATAATACATCATACAATATTTGTCACATAAGAATCACAGTTAACAATATTTCGTACATTAACATTTAGCAAGGTTTATATATTGTATCATCTATCCTATCCTTGTTAATCTACAGTCCTATATGTAAATTAACTCTTATCTCAAATGAAGGAAACTATAACCATAAATATCTCTCTCCAAGTCCATCAAAGATCACAGAACGATAATGCATAAACTCTAGAAATGACAGAGTCAACTTGCTTCCTGGTCAGTCACCTGAATTTCTTCTGTAATGTTCTATCTTCAGCCTATAGGCCATAGTGTGTCTGGCAGACTCCTCAGCAAAGCAGAAAACTTTAAACAGTCCACCTGTATTGGCAGTTTGTCTGTCATTTTTCTCTTTGTTCTGCAATGGTTCTGGCAGAATCTTCCATTAAGCAGGAACCCTGAGGCACTGTCCACCTTCTATCAACAGTCACTTTCCTGTGGGTCCTGCATGTCTGTTTATACAGGATAAATATGAACAGTTCAGACAGGAGCAGTATTTTGCCCAAATGGCAAGTTTTGCCATTTGGGAGTAAGCACCATAATGATTTACTTTGATGTCCATCTTCTTTTCTGACACAGGTTGTGTTGCCAAGAGCAGTTATGTCTTACTGTCAAGAAAAGTCATAAACCATTTTAAATGACATTATCTGTAGGTCTTTGAAAGTTTTGAAGAATTCCTATTTATCTTAGATACATCTCTGTATATCTAGAAATCCTAACTCACATAAGTTTTGACAATTATAGTTTACTGAAAGACTTTCGGTTGCAGAGCAATGATGTAGGAAAGGGACAAAAGAGTAGTTCTTGCAAACAGAATATAGAAAATCACAAGGAAAGGACGTTGCCATGGGTGGAAAGTTCAGGATGTATGAAAACCTAATGCACCAAGAGCCCAAGATTCTTTAGATTCATTTAAAATCAAAGCAGAGAACAAAAAATAAAAATAAAAATAAAAATAAAAATATCATTCTGTGTTATTTCCAATTGTTCCAGGAGCCTTGGCTTCTCCCAAAAAACGAGCACACTCTCCTCTGTAATGTGGCCTTGATCAAACATTCCTTCACTCTCACTGAATAGAGAACGATGACAGAGATCCAGGTTCCAATATGCATGATGGCAGATGAGCTAGGAGAGATGTGGGACAATTCCCTTTTCACTGACATCTGCCTAATGGTAGCTGGCCAGGAATTCCATGATGACAACACCATTATAGCAACTCTGAGGAGAACAGAACAAATTGTGTTGAGATCAATGATCAGGAATTGCAAGGTTTCAAGGAAATGATGGGATTCATTTACACCAGAAAGGCACCAAACCTCCACAGCATGGCAGACACTGTGCTGGCAGCTGCTGACAAGTATGGCCTGGACCTCTGAAGATCATGTGTGTGGATAGCCTGTGCAGGGACCTCTCCATGGAGAATTCTGCCAACACTCTCATCCTGGCTAACATGCTCAGTGCATGGCAGCTGAAAACCCAGGCATTGGATTTTGTTACACCTCATATTTCAGAGGTCTATGAAACTTCATGTTGGAAGACAATGGTGGGCTCAGATTTCCATTTGGTGGCTAAAGCATACAGCACCCTGGCTTCTACTCACTGCTCTTTACTGGAGCCCTATTCCAAATGCCTGAGGCAATCTCTCAGCTCTGACCTACAGGTGTATTCAAGAAGCATCAGCTACAATTGTTACCAAGGACACCTTGATAGAGTGGGGGGGCTTATTTAGCATTTACAGAGAATCTGGAAAGACACCCTGGGGACTCAGGACTTTAATACCACTGTAAATGAGTTGAATGACATTTAGGGATAGGGGGAGTACTATATATTTATCATAAAATATTCAG
Source organism: Phodopus roborovskii (assembly GCF_943737965.1). NCBI lineage: Eukaryota > Metazoa > Chordata > Mammalia > Rodentia > Cricetidae > Phodopus > Phodopus roborovskii. The sequence continues at coordinate 178,797 of NW_026126770.1, read as the reverse complement.
TTGGTGTACTCTTTTTGCTTTCTGTCCAATTATTTAAATAGTGGGATTTTGCTTAGTTCTTGACCCCATGCTCATCATAACAGGGTTCTTGCGGGAACCAATGTGGACTAAACTAAGGAGAACATATGATCAAGGATTTAGAGAAAAGGAGGACACAAACATAAATTTGCTTACAAGAGACTCACACAAGAATGAACACATTTTGATTCCTCCAAACTCAGTGTGTTGGAATTGGAGGGCTGACTCATTTTTCCAAAGCAATTGTTATTACTGTAGAGAACCAGTTTAAGAGTTCAGATCCCAGTGTATGTGGGTGACTTATCTATTATCTCTAACTGGAGATCCAGAGGATCAAAACCTCTTCTTATCTTTGTGTGTACATTCATCTCTGTTAACCAAAGATAATATGAAGTGAAGAAAAAATTTACAGTAAATTTGGTGATTCTGTGGTGTTTCTGTTTGAATAAAAACATTGTAGTCCATTAATCTCTGCTCAGCTGTGGTTGTTTGGGCAGCTCAGTCCTCAGGCCTACCACAGTCCCAAAAGCCCTCACCCCTCTTTCTTTGCACTTATGCTTGCAGAGCAGATGACATAACTGTCATGCTTTCGTGGAAAATGAGATGAGCATTCCAAAAGGGAAAAAGACAGCTGTATCTGGCAGAGTCTTTTGATAGTCTTGTCTTTGCAAAAGACTTTGTTGGTTATGAAAAAGGAGAATGATGTACATTAACTGAGAATCCTTACTTTTTCCACCTGTACTATTGGTCTGTCTTTACATATTGGGAAAATAATTCTTCCTACCACACAATGGTCAAAATTGTATTATTTCTCTGGAGATAGATTCAATGGTTGTGCCTTTGCTCTTATCACTTGTCCTCCTCTGTTGATTTTTGTTTGTCCTTGACAACTCTTTCCTAATTAGACTGGAGTCATATAGGTACAGGTTAATCCCAACCAAGCTCCCCATTGCATGAGGTTTCAAAGATTGAATATAACATATCCATGTATATGTTGTAGCCAGGATTTGGCTACCCCACTTTGCAGAAAGAAATTGTTTTCCTTGGTTTCTTTTGCTAATATTGGTAAGTTGCTTTATGGGAGATCAAGATTATTTATTTCTAAAATGTTCAGTTAAACCAAAATCAGAGATTTGTGTAAATTGTTTTCTTTTAAAAAGCAAAAGGAAATTATATCATTATACCCTTGTGACAGACAATTCACTTCCTACAATCTACAACTCCAGAGAACCTATTATACATGGAGGTCTTTAAGAGAGACATAAATGTATCATCCATGAAGGACAAAGGAACAAATTCTTCTGAGTCATTTGGGAGCTTTGGGAAAAGGTGATAGAGGTAGGAGAAAGGACTGGAGGTGGGGAGGGGAAAAAGAAATTGAGGGTTCAGAGAAGATGAGGTGGAGAGGAACAGTGTAAGATACCCAGGAAAGGGGTACTTAATAGAGATACCCTTTATGAACTTAAATAGAAGTATGGCACTTAGCAAATGTTCAGGAATCCACAAGGAAAAACAAAACTAAGAAACTACCTAACAGTAGAGAGCCTACCTTAAAAGCCCTTCCTGTAATGATATTGATGCCTACCTTAAATGCCATCCTAGAGCCTTCTTCCAGTAGCTGATGAAAGTAGAAGCAGAGAAGTGCTGAAGTGAACTCTGGAATCCAGTTGTAGGGAGGGAGGAATGATGAGCAAAGGGATCAAGGCCATTCTGGGGAAACACACAGAAACAGTTGATTTTAGCAAGTCAGAGCTCATGAATCCCAGTCTGACAGATGGGGCACCTGCATAGGATTAAACCAGGACCCCTGAACATGGGTGCCATTTGGAGGGCTGTAGCACTCTATGTAACCTCTTGCAGTGGCACCAGTATTTCCCTCCAGTGCATGAATGGACTTTGAGAGCCTACTCTCTATGTAGGGCTACTCTCTCAACCTAGATTCTCAGAAGGAGAGCCTGCTCCAAATGTTTTGACAAATTTTGATGACCTTCCATGGAAGATCTCAGCCTCATTGAGAAGTAGATCGAGGGGTAGGCTCAGCAAAGGTGGGGGCAGTGGGAGGACAGAAGGGAGGAAAAGGAAAATGGAATTGCTATGTAAAATAATATTTTTTTAAATTAAATAAAAGTTTAATTTTAAAAAGAAGAACTTTCTGAGACATTCCTTTAGGGGGACTGAGCAAGAACAGGAGAAACTTGCTGGGATGTTTTTTTATGTGGACCTTGCAAAGCTGTAGGAGAGAAAAGAAGAACTTTTCAACAGAGCAGGGTGGGAGGTTGTTTTTAGAAGACTGTACCTGAAGAAGTGGTGAGCCAAGGAAAAAATCAGTTGGCTCTACTGGGATGCTCCGTTGAAGGGACAGAGCAGAACTCAGCTTCAACGGCTCTCAGGGAGAGGTCCAGGATTGCTATATCCTTCAGGGAGATCATACCCTACCTCACCCCATATTCAGGTGGTCTGAAAATTCAGAACACATTACTTTTCAGGGCTGAGCTGACCTGGGTTGCCTGGATTCCCTAAAATTAGGTCACTTTTCCTATCATGGCTGAGCAGAGCTCTTCTTGGTAGCCTGAATTCCCCATAAGTCAGGACACTTTTACAGCTCCAGAGCTGAAATGCTCACATTTTGATGCCAATACCTGGTACTCACATTGGCTTACAAGTAGAACCTTCAGAAATGTAGGGTAGCAAACAGGGATTAATGCTGAGACATAGATTTGAACCAATAGAAACTCTGTCTTACTAGGCTGACAATTGTACTGGATGTTCAGAAACCCAGTATACCATGGAACATTTCTTGGGTGAGCAGTTAATCACAGATACCATATGCTGGGTTCACATTATTCTCTTAATAAGAAGTGTTATCCAGAAGCAGAAGTATGATGCCAAACAATAAAGGTAGAACATTTACACTTTCCTCATCACTATGGACATGGTGTTTTGTTTTATTTTTGGTGGCTGGTGCTATAAGAGTTTTGGATATTTTTGGCCTGAGTGGTACTTCCACCATGGAATCTGGTGACATTTCACAATATTCTGGACATGGAAGTGCCAGGGCCAACTTCTCCTATATGTCCAAACAGAATTACTCATGCAGAGCTGAAACAACAAGCATAGGTGTCATATTCCTCCATAGCATTAGGAAGAAACCAATCAGAGGGAGTCTTTGGGATCCAGAATGCATGTTGTGTTATTTCTAGACTTCATTGACAACACATTCTTTCTTCTGACTTCCTCCAAGAATCTTACTTCTTGAATCTCAGTGGAAACTGCAAAACTATTGTAGGGTACCTTGAAAATTTCAGGTGTTGAAGGTACTTTAAAGATCAAAAGAAACTATACAGATGTGAAGCAAATCCTAATAGATCACACATGTATACACAGAATAATATAACCAACAAAACTTTCAATTATTAACATATTCCAAAATAAAACATAGTTTAAGCAATATCCATGTACAAATCCAGGCCTAAAGAAAGTGTTTGATGGAAAACTCCAAACTAAGGAGATTCACTACACCCATAAATAATACAAGGAATAAATAATCTCAATGTAATTAAGGCAAAACTAGGGAAACACGCACTAATAGCACTAATATCAAACCATTAACAACACAACATAAGAATCAATCATCATTGTTCATTGATATACTTCATTAACTGTGGTCTTGGTTACCTAGTGAAAAATTAAGAGTGGATGTGAAGCGTTTCCATTATTTGCTGCAACCAGGAACCCACATGATCAAAATTAGTAAGGATTAGCTCACAATAAAGGATTTGAAATTTATATTTCAAACATAAAAATATGTATACTCACATATATATCAAAAATATTTTCACCCTAAAGCTATTCAGAAGGAAAAGCTATTCAAACCTATTCAAAGGAACAGGGCACCTAGACTCAGAAAATCAGAAACAATAGTTCTCACTTACCAAAAAGAAATAAAGAGCAGATAAATTTTTTAAGCAGTTATACACCCTAGTAAAAAAAAAGCATAATCACTGAAGTCTCCCTATCAAAAAGTAACCCAAATGTCAGAGAGTTTTGCACAGCAATCTAGCTGCCATTTAAAGAGGAGTTAATGTCCATACTCTTCAAAATATTCCAGAAATATACAGTAATGCATTATTTTTTATTTAATAAAACTTGCTTGAGAATTCAGATGGCAATGTCAACCACAAGCCACAGAAGCTAAACACATAATTTTAATTCCTGCAGCCAGAAGGTAGGAAGTGGGGATATACACCTTTAATCCTAGGACTCAGGATCTTATTTATTTATTTGCATGTGAATAAATGTTGTTTTACATGTCAATCCCAGTTCCCTCATCCTCCCATCCTCCCCTACCACCCACACAAACCCCAGCCCATCCCCTTTCTGCTCCCCAGGGAGGGTAATCTTCCATGGGGAGTCCACAGTGTCTGTCAGATCATTTGGGGCAGGGAACCCTACAAGGTCACATCTAACAATATGAGCAACAGTGGAGAGGCTACCTTAAATGGCATTTCCTGATAATGAGTTTGATAATTAAGTTATATGCCATCCTAGAGCCTTCATCTAGTGGCTGATGGGAGGAAAAGTAGATACCCACAGCTACACAATGAGCCAAACTTCTGAAATCCAGTTGCAAGGAGGTGGGAGTGATAAGCAAAGGGGTCAAGAACAGACTACAGAAAACAAAGTGACAGCTGACCTGAACAAGGGGGAGCTTATGGATCCCTACACTGATAGCTGGGGTAGTCTCTCATTGCTTTTAATCATAGGACAATGTGGCACCAAGGTAATCTTAAAGTACTTCCTGACCAACAGCCATAAACTTTCTTTCCTCTATTGTGGAGGAGCAATCCAAATTCCTGTTGGTTACCTTGAACTTTCTCTCCTCATTGCACTGTTATTTCCTTCTCAAACTGTTGTATTAAGGACATAAGCTCAAAGTGGTCTGGGAGAACTCTCAGATTCCACTTCAATGGAATAGTTGTTGTGGCTTCAGTCAGGAATACTGACCTCACACCAGCAGTCACCCTGGAACCAAAATGTCTTTGCTTGAAGAACTTAAGTTAATGGGAACAGGAAACCAATTTTTCCCACAGGAAGTCACTAGGCATGACAGAGGGAGGCACAATTCCCTTTTCTACCACTTGGTGCCTGAACCTATGCATCTGTGCTATAGATAAAGCAGGCTCCTGGAGAACACTGCCACAGTCGTCCTGGCTGATGACATGTCATTGGCTTTTTAACCGTGTCCTCGAAAGTCCATCCTATCATTCGGTCATGACAGCTGCTTCAAAATGTTAGTGAATATGGTAAGAGCAGTGAACTACAAGATCTGTGAGGCAGTTGCAGCTCTCTGTGAATTTATTGCCATGGACAGAAGGTATACTGTGTGGAATACCATGATGGTTGACAAGGCATTCTGTTAGTCCTTTTATAATATATTTGATAAATCACTGCATGCAAGAAAGGCAAATCCATAATCAAGTAAGAACAAAGCATTGTCCCTTATGCAGTTGAAGTGGTTTAATATAGTATTCCTATCACCAAGTTGTTGGCTGATCAGCCAGGGGGATGGTGAAATACAGGTTTCTTTATTGGTCACTGTTGTAAGATCTGGCATTCAATAGCACCTAAAATCAGGGGAGTCTCGAGTAGATGTTCATGTTATTGTTCCCATTGATAACCCGCATCTCAGCTACCATGGCTACATTGAACTTAGACCCATCACACAATAATAAGCATGAATTGGGAAAAGAGCTGATTGTCCACAGAATGTATAATCCTATCTACTTGATACTGACCTCCTCTGCTGGAATTACCTTTTCATGGGCATTTACATGGAAAACAGGGATCTTCATATTTTTGTTCCTTTGTATATCTGTCCAAATATTTCATCAAACGTTTTCTCAGTTATTCTTTATTTTTTCCATGTTTCTTTTTATTTATCTTTCTCTTATAGTCTTCCCTCCTTCCACTCTACCTAGATGAACTTACTTCTTTTTCCTTTCAAAAAGGAGCAGGCCCTTTGGGCAAATTAAATAAATATAGCATAATGAGATGCAATAAGAATTAGCACAATCCCTCCAGAAGGGAATGTGCTATCAAGGCAGGAGCCAACCCAGTAGGAAGATAAGGTTCACAAGATCAGACATATAAATCAGAGTCTCATCACACTCCCACTATTAGCAGTCTCTCTCTCTCTCTCTCTCTCTCTCTCTCTCTCACACACACACACACACACACAAGTATGTTAAACACACACAGCATATATAGAGCATAGCACAGATCATGAAGGCCCATTGATAGCCCCTTAAGGTTATGTGATTCACCATTAGCTCCCTTTGGTTGATTCTGTGGGCTCTTTTCTCCTGATATAGTTGATGTCCCTACAATCCTTCCTCCCTTCTCCTTTGGGCTTCCTTAGATCTTTCTAATGTTCAACTGTGGATCTCACTATCTGTTCCCATCAGCTGCTGGAAAAAGTCTAACTAATGAGACTGCTGGGCTGGACAGCAATCTCTGAGTGGAACAGAATTTCATTACTGTCATTTCATTGACTTTTGTGTATGATGGTGAGAACCCTGCCCAAATATCCACATATGAGAGAATCTGGCTGAACTAATGGGGTGTTCTTCAATAAGAAACACCACTGGAATCCACAGAATTGAACGAAGTCCAATGCAAGAGCAACAAATGTGTTTGCCACCTGAGTCAATGCTCCAGTTCCTACATACCGAGTTTAGAAGAAAAATGTCTTCTTTCTCTTTCCACTTCTCTTATAAGGAAACATTAATTTTTTTTTGCTTTTGTTCTGAGCCCTTGATGATATGTTCTGCTTATTTAAAATCAGAAAGGCTTTATCTGAGGAAACACTGTTGATATATGCTTCATGCAATAACTAAACTGAATTCCAGTAAACAAACCAAACCAGTATAGCAACAGGGTAGAAGTTGGGAAGAATATGTCAAAATCCAGCTTTCCCGTTCCCCAATATGCCATTCAACTCGCTTATGATGGTATAAAAGGCCTAAGCCCCATGTTGTCTTTCCCCTGATTCTTTGTAAATGCTACACATGTCCCGATCAACCAGGAATCCTTGGTAACAACACTGGCTACTGCTTCTAGACTATAACTGTAGGTCACAGCTGAGAGAATTCTAAGACTGCCTCAGTCATTACAGAGTGCAATCAAGTAAGAATGGTGAGCAGAACCCAGGGAGCTGTATGCTTCAGCCACCAAGTAAGGATGTGAGCCCACCATTGTCTTCCAACTTGAGAACTCAGAGACGTCTGAAGCATGAGGTGTAATGAAATCCAATGTCTGGTGTTTCAGCTGCCCTACACTGAACAGGTCAACCAGGATGAGAGTTTGGGTGGTATTATCCACAGAGATGTTACTTCAGAGGGCTCTCTGGCTCATGACTATCAAACTTATAAGGCCATACTTGTTTTCAGCTGCCATCACAGCATTTGCCATGGTGTAGATTTCTAGTCCTGTCCCACTATAAATGAATCCTATCATTCCTTTGAAGATTTTGGGATGCAGATCACATCTCAACGTGGTTTGGTTTGCACTGCTCTCCTTCATGTCATGTTCAAACATGGCACTGAAAACTGAAAGTGAGCTGCTAAGATGTCCTTGTGAACCCAGAACTCCTGGCCAGCTACCAACCGGCAGCAGACTGTGAAGAGGGAATTCTCCCACAACTCTCCTTGATCATCTGCCATCGTGGACCTTGGAAGCTATATCCATGGAATCATGCTCAGGTCAGACATGCTGAAGAAGTCTTGGGACATGATCCCCATGTTGAGGGTTGTGAATATGTTTTCTGGGATAATCTGATGAGCATTGGACAAGATGAAATCTGGAAGGATGACCCTTCTGAAAACTTTCCCATAGACTGGCAGGGAGGTAAAAGCTTTTGGGCTTATTCCAGTTTCAGGTTTTTCTCCGTGGGTGTTGATGATCCAAAACTGGAACTGTGCCCCAATGCAACACTTTAGAGAGCTGAGCAACTCTAGGTTAACTGACAAATAATCTCTGCTTCATTCTTCTACCCTGTTATGGTGTAATCTCAAATGCCACTTGTCATTATCCTTTGTTGAGAAAGTTGGGCTTTTAATGCTGTCCCTCATTTCCTCTATAGAAAATGGAAGATGCTGATGGGCCACTTGTAGAAGAAATTCTGAGCTCGGAAATGTTTGCAGACCCAGCTCTGGGCCATCTTGTCCTTTGACATTTCTCCTGGAGGTACTATGAATGTAAACTGGCTCCAAAATGGAGAACAATGATTAGTTTTCTTGACCCTGTGAGAAACAATAGTAATGGTTTAGACATTTAGTTTCTGTCTCTCCAATGTTCCCTCTTCTATGAGGCTGGAAATGTGGATCTCTGAAATTCTTTATCCAGATTTCATTAGTAGCCTCAGTGTAGATACTCAAGGATACTAGGGACTGTTACATCACATCATTTTTTTTTTTGTAGATTGATTTTTAGGTCAATAGGTGACTAATTTTGACAATCATACACAAGTGTTGAAAATTTGGAACATTTTCTACATTTTATATAAAAAAATGTTGTTCTCTAGAGTAACAGAACATACACAATGACTATCTCTCTGTTTATGAACGAAGGGTAATCATGAGAATGACTTTGAGCTGCAGTCTTGCTAAATCCACAATGTCTAGCTTGTTTAAGGGCGAGTCCAAATATTCTGTGCTTATTCAGTCCAGGATGTTGAACATTTTGGCTGGTCTTCAGTAGATACTGGAATTACAGAAACCATTCTCTAGCTCTAGTGAAGGTATGAACTTGCTGCAAGGTGAGGGCAAGCAGTCAGAGAGCAAAATCTTCCTTCTTCCATGTTCTTTTAATGCTCCCAGCAGAAGGTGTGTCCAAATTTAGGGTGTGTCTCCTAGCATCAATATCTAGATTAAAGTTGTGTACATTTGGGCCTTGATATGTAGCTTAAATGTTTTTGTATTTCTGCCTCCCAAGTCTGTATTTGAAGTGGATCTACCCTACCTTCTTCAACTTATGTAAAACATTTCTCAGAGACAAATCTCTGTGAGTCAGAGCCTGTCCAGTCTATACAGGTAGTTCCACGACAGCCAGAATTGTTACCAGAAAAACCCTGTCTTTAAAAAAAAAATGAAGTGAAACAGAACAACAACAGCACAAAGGAGTATTCCTTTCATTAACAAGGTCAAGGAAGAGGTGTTTTTCTCCCCTCAGGAGTCTCAGTTTTTAAATATGTAGGACAATGTGGAAGAATTCATATATGGTGGCAGGAAGCAGTGGCAGACAGGATGCTCTGAAAGTGGCTGTCTTCTTTCTGGCCTTTTATTCCTTCCAGACTCACAGTCCCAGATATGGCTCCACCAAATTTCCTTGGCGGTCTTGCCCCTCCTCCTCTGTCAATACTCCTTGAACACATTCTTAATGCTGCACTTAAGGTTGTGCATCATTCCATCATGCTGACTACAATGATTAAACTTCTCATTGGCTCATTATCTTTAATCATTAATTGGTGAGTTCTTTTCTCATTAAACTTTTTATTTCCATGTGCACTCTGCTGGGCTTAAAAATGAGGAATCATTCTTGCTTTGAAAGGGTGCAGAATATGTTCAAGAGTTAGTGATGGGGGGGGGCTTTTGAGATAATTGATTGTCCTTAGGATGTGATCTGTAAATGCTCCACTTCTATCATCTCTTTATATTTTATGATGTCTTCAGGGATTCACTAGGGCTAGAGGACATGAAAATAACGTCTGTGATTCAATCCACTCAGTAATTCCCAGACTAGCTCTCCTGAAATTCTGGTTCCAATGGTGTTCCTCCCTCCATACACATAAATCAATCAATTGGTTTGGATCTCTGAATGTTTTGTTCCTCACTTAGGATAGGAATCTATTATAGGTGGCTCTCCAGTATCATCAGTGACTCTTCTCTATGCGGGTTTACAGTCAGCATGACTGAAGAGACCACACCATCATCCAGCCTCCTGATGTAGCAGTCATGATAGGGAGCAAAAAAGACATATAAGCCTCTGATTCAGAACATGTCACGAAGAAACTCCAGGACTGACTAAACTCAGCATGCTTAGTTCCTGGTTAATATTTGGAATATGTCACCTGCAAGAGATAAACAAAACCACAGTAACCATTCCCTTCTATAGCCAGCCCATTAAATTACCGGGAATATGTATTTCATGCCAAACAGAAAATTTTTTAAATTTCCCTTAATTTTTCCCAAATGTCAACCAATCAGAAACTTACTCATTCCTCTCCCCACCCATTGGTGTAACCCTGCCTTTTTGCCTTCAATACCCAGCCATAGACACGGTGGTGGAGGGGGTCACTTTCTCTCATGGCTCCCTCCTCAGTTAACTAATCAAGGTTTCTGGCAAGCCAGATAGAGCAGTAATCTTTGCTTTTCTGTTTAGTGAGTCTGTCTCCCTGGTTGTCTTTGAGGGTCCTTGGAACTTGGCATAGCATGGCAGGTACCCATTCCTTCAATTGTCTCATTTGAAATGAAGATCAATAGACAATGAAGGACCCATCATTTGCAATAGTAACGCTTTACATTGCTAGCTCAGAGCTCCCATGAGCAAGATCCTGGAAAATAAAGCAGCTTTTTCTGGGGAAACTGGACCCCCCCAAGTCTGCAATACAGAAAAAGTTCATAGAGTCTGCCATTCCTTGAATGGGACAGGTGGAGCTTTAATTTCAGGGAGGTGGTTCTCTGGGGGGAACTGGCACAGAGAAAAGGATCCAGGTTTACAACAGGAGGACAAACAAGTCTTAATTAGCACAAGTGTCCACATTACCAGGGAAAGTCATTGCTTATTACAGGAAAACAAAGTGATTGAAACACATACAAACATACACAAATGCAAAAGAACATGTAACAGAGAGAGGGGAGAGAGAGTAAGAAAGTCAGACAGAAAGACAGAGTAAATGGTTTGCTGCTTGACCACTGATTTAAGCCAATATAAAGTCTTTATTAGACAGCTGCCAACTAAACGGGGTGTTCTGGATTCTAGTGAAGTAACTATTCTTCCTCAGGGTGAGCTTTTAAGCACAAAAAAACCATATTCTGGGTTGGCATACTCCGGTTAACAGGAACAGTTAGCCAGAAGTGGCACTACAAAAGCCAAAATATTAGTATATGTTAAGTAATATTTGAGCATTTAGAGATATTCACAGAGCTATGGACTTTGGTGGATTAAGCTTTTGTTTTTGTTATGTCAGGGTTTCCTATTTTGTGCACAAGGGCTGGGTTTTACACCTCGCATGGTACTAACATCATGGAGACATTCGTGCTTAGGTATGGATTCCTACTAATGTGTACCTCTGTTACACAGCTTAGTGTATGCATCAGAAGCCTATGGTGCAGAGGCAGAAAAGGGTTTTTGATGCCCTGGATAAGTGGAAATATTGATATCAGCTGTCCGGTGAATGCAGAGCATTGGATGCAAGTCCTCTGGAAAGGTATACATCACATTTCTAAAAACTAAAACACTTCTGATTTTGTTGATTTGAATGTTCTCTCTCACTCTCTCTCTGCCTTTTAGTTAGTTTGGATAAAGGTTTATATATCTTATCAATAATCTCAAAGAAGCAACTCTTTGTTTCATTTATTCTTTGTCTTGTTTTCCTTTTATCTAATTTACTGATTTCAATTTAGTTATTTCCTGGCCTCTACTCCTCTGATGATGGGAGATGTCATTCTGTATATGTTTCTCATACTGGATAATGAATAAAGCACTGTTGGCCAATAGAAAAGGAAGATATGAGGGACTAGGAGACAAGGAGGAAATAGGAAGGAGGAGCCAAGATGGAGAGTCTGGAGTGACCAGAACTGCCATACCTCCGCTCCCGGTAAGACCACGTGGAAATACATAGAAATGGGTTAATAATTAAGACAGAGCTAGCCGATAAGAAACTAGTAATGGGCCAACAGAGTTATATCAAATACAGAGTCTCAGTGTGTTAATTGGGGCTGGCTTGGTGGCAGGAACAGACCAGCAGTGGGAGGAAAAACCGTACTTGTTACAAATGGCACCCAACATGGGGCTACTAAGAACTTCCCCTTAAAATTTAACAAAAGCTTAAAAAAGGGGTGTTACAAAGCAAAGAACAGAGACAAGGAAGGCTTCTTACTAACAGCATTTTTCTCGGTTGGACTCTGATTTGCAAGAGACAAGCAGATATTTGCTCGGCTCCTTTAAGGGAATTTTCCTGACACAGCATAAGCGGCAAAAAACTATACAGCTTTTAAATAACTCTGCTAACAATTTATTGGTGTGTATGAGAGCTTGCAATGGCAGTGACCACATCAGACTGAGGCAGTGAGCACAGCTTTCAGTGCTGGTGGTAAAATAGCCACCGCCATCTTTTATAAACTGCTGAAGATACAACAAAGACTTTCATTTTAGCAATGTTGTTGTTTACCAGATAAAAGACTTGTGGCCAGAAAAAGATAAAGATTTACAGGAAAGACAGATTCATATTAAGAAAAACTTCTAAAGGTTTACAGTGTGCTTTAAAATATACGTAGACATGGAAAAAAATAAAATGGTTTTAAAGATACAAAGAGGAACTGGGTGTGGTGGCACACACCTTTAATCCCAACACTCAGGAGACAGAGGCAAGCAGATCTCTGTGATTTCAAAGTAAACCTGGTATGCAAAGTGAATTCCAGGACAGATAAGAGTTACACAGAGAAACCCTGTCTCAAAAAAATAAAAAATAAAAAGTAAAATAAACAGAGTAATAATAAAGCCACTTAAAGATGAAAAGCTCAGAGAGAATCTGGTTACCGTAGGCTATTGTGTTGTTTCTGCATTTTTTTTGCCTACTGATAAAATAACAACAACTGATAAAGGAAATACTGCTGCATTAATTCAATTTATATATTTTAAAAATGCTTTGACTCCAAAATTTAAGTCTAAGGACAAGTTACTGGGGAAAAGGATTTCTATTTTTGTTTCCACAGAAAGTAAAAAGCTGTGGATTCCTTCCAGACTAATGTGGTTTGGACAAGCCAGACCCCCTGAAACAGAGTACCAGGTGATCCTACATTCAAAACAGCTGAACAAAGCAGCCTTGCAGACACAGCCAAGATTTCTGCGTCTTCTCAGGATCTCTAATGACAGCACCCCCTATCAGCAGGAAGTAGTTTGGAAAGAAGGACGCACAAATTCCCAAATATTGTTTATAAATGTTTGTTTTCATTTAAATTGACTTGGTTATAAATGGTTAATGATCACAGCCAATTCTTTGTAAAGGTAAAAAGGGGATTATGGTATAGATATGAATACATTGTTTTGGAATGGATTTTAATTTATTGATACAATTTAAGGTCAATTTTATGATATGTATATTTCTCCTGTTATTTAGGCATTGTGTTTCTATAGCTCAGAAATGTAATGTATAATTTAATGCATATTATAGATAGTTACCAATAATAGTCAAAACTTATAGTTAAGTTAGCTAAGGTTTCTAGATATATAGACATGTATTTGAGATAAACAGGCATTCTTCAAACCTTTCAAAAATCTACAGAATATGGCATTTAAAATGGTTTAGGGTTTTTCTTGACAGTGAGACATAAATGCTCCTGGCAACACAACCTGAGTCAGAAAGGAAGATGAAGATGAACATCGAAGAAACGCGTTATGAAGTTTGCTTTCAATATAGCAAGACTGGCCATTTGGACAAGATACTGCTCTTGTCTGGACTGTTTGACTTTGTGATATATAAACTGGACATGCAGGACCCACAGAAAAGTGACTGCTGATTCAAGATGGACATTGCTACCGAGTTCCTGCTTCTTGAAAGAGTCTGCCAGACAGTCTGCAGGACACAGAGAAAAGTGACTGACAAACTGCCAATACAAGAAGTCAGTTTAACGTTTCCTGCTTTGCTGAAGAGTCTGCCAGACACACTATGGCCTATGGGCTGAAGATGGAAGATTACAAAAGAACCTCGGGTGACCAGGCAGTGAGATGTCTCTGACATTTCTAGAGTTTATATGTTGAAGACAGATAGTTATAGTTTGTTTTCCTTAGTTAAGCTTAAAGATAAGTTACATATAGGACATTAGACTCACAAATATAAGATAGATAATAGAATAGTTTCTTTTAATCTTGCTAAATGTTAATGGACTAAATATTGTTAACTGTGATACTTACTTGATAACTGTTGTGTTATATATTTTGCTATGTTAAGGTTAAAACCCTTCTTTTTATTTAGACAGAAAAGAGGAGATGATGGGAGATGTCATTTTGTATATGTTTCTCATACTGGTTAATGAATAAAGCACTGTTGGCCAATAGGAAAGGAAGATAGGAGGGACTAGGGGAAAAGGAGGAAATAGGAAGGAGGAGCCAAGATGGAGAGTCTGGAGTGAACAGAACTGCCATTTCTCCACTCTCAGTAAGACCACATGGGAATACATAGAAATGGGTTAATAATTAAGACAGAGCTAGCCGATAAGAAATTAGTAACAGGCCAACAGAGTTATATCAAATACAGAGTCTCAGTGTGTTACTTGTGGCTGGCTTGGTGGCAGGAACAGACCAGCAGTGGGAGGAAAAACTCCTTACAATCTGAGGTGAGTTTTTTTTTTTTTTGTTTGTTTGTTTTTTTGTTCTAGAGCTTTCAGTCTTTCAGTTGTGCTGTTAAGTCACTAGTATAACTATTTTCCAGTTTCTTCATGTGAGCACTTAGTGCTTTGAATTTTCCTCTTAGCACAGCTTTCCAAGTGTCCCATAATTATGGGTATTCTGTGTTTTCATTTTCATTGAATTCTAGGAAGTCTTTAATTTCTTCATTTCTTCCATGACTTAGGAATGGTGGAATAGCCTGTTGCTCGATTTCCATGAGTTCATAGGCTTTCTGTAATTTGTGTTGTTGTTGAATTCTAACTTTAAAACTGAGGGAGGGAGAAAAGGAGGTAGGGAGAGGGAACTTCAATCAATGTTAAAAAAAATAAAAATAAACCTTTGTGAGCCAATAAGATAGAAGGGGTATTCCATTTCTTTCTTTCTTTCTTCATTTCTTTATTTTTGTATGTGTTAAGGCTTGCTATATTGCCAAATATGTGGTCCATTTTATAGAAGGTTCCATGTGGCACTTAGACAAAGGTATATTCTTTTGTGTTTGGATGGAAAGTTCTATAGATGTCTGTTAAGCCTAATTGGGTCATAATTTTTGTTAGTTCCTTTGTTTCTTTGTTAAGTTTCTATCTTGTGGTCATTTCTAGTGTTGAGAATGTGATGCTGAAGTCTCCCAATCTAAGTGTATGAGATTTTATGTGAAACTTCAATTTTAGCCATGTTTCTGTTACCAGTGTGGGTGCCTTTTGTTGGGGCATAGATGTTCAGAATTCAGACATTGTCCTGATGGATTTTTCCTGTGATGAATACAAAATGACCTTCTTCATATATTTTGATTGATTTTAGTTTGAAGTCTAATATTTTTAGATATTGGGATAGCTACACTTGCTTATACCATGGGTGCATTTGATTGGAAAATCTTTTCCAAAGCCTTTACTCTGAGGTAGTATCTGTCCTTGATGTTACAGTGGTTGTGTGTGTGTGTGTGTGTGTGTGTGTGTGTGTGTGTGTGTGTTTGTGCAGCAGAGGGATGGATTCTGTCTTCATATTCATTGTTAGCCTGTGTCATATACATATATATATATATATATATATATATATATGTATGTATGTGTGTGTGTGTGTGTGTGTTTGTATGTATGTGTATGGATATATATATATATATATATATATATATATATATATAATTTTACAAGATTCCATTGTTTTTTTTTTTCTGCTGAATTGTATTTCATGGTGTAAATATCCCACATCTTCTTTATCCATTCTTAGGTTGAGGGTCATCTACGTTGCTCCCAGCTTCTTGTTATTACATATAGTGCTGCTATGAACATAGTTAAATACATGTCTTTGTTACATGGATGTGGATCATATGGGTATATGCCTAAGAGTGAAATTGCCAAGTCCTGTGGTAGATTGATTCCCATTTTCCTGAGGAACCACCATACAGATCTCAAAAATAGCTGTACGAGTTTGCACTCCCACCAGCAGTGGAGGAGTGTTCCCCTTTCTCCACATCCTCTCCAGCATGAGTCGTCATTGGTGTTTCTAATTTTAGCCATTCTGGCAGGAGTAAGATTGTATCTCAGAGGTGTTTGATTTGATGGATAAGGTTTTCTTTGATGGATAAGGATGTTGATCACTTTCTTAAGGATCTTTTAGCCATGTTGGATTCCTCTATTGAGATTTCTCTATTCAGTTATGTAACCTAATTTTTAATATGTTTATTTAGTGTTTTGGTGAATAGTTTCTGGGGTTCTTTTTATATTTTGGAGATCAGCCTTCTGTCAAATGTGGGGTTCGTGAAGATTTGGTCTTGTCAGTTGTGTATTTTGCGTTCCAGAAGCGTCTCAAACTCAGGAGATCTCATGTATTACTTTTTGATCTATGTGTCTATGCTACTGGTGTTATGTACAGGAAGCAGTCTCTGTACCAATCTGTTCAAGGGTACCCCAACTTTCTCTTCTAAGAGGTTCATTGTATCTGGATTTATGTTGAGGTTTGATCCATTTGGACTTTGTGCATGGATATAGACATGGGTCTATCTACAGTCTTCTACACACCATCATCCAGTAGAGCCAGCACCATTTGTTAAAGATACTTTCCTTCTTCCATTGCATACTTTTACCTGTTTTGTCAAAAATAAGTTGTTTGTAGGTGTGTGTATTAATATCAGGATTTTTGATTCAATTCCATTTATCTACCTGTTTATTTTTGTGCCAATACCAATCTGTTTTCAGTACTATAGCTCTATAGTAGAATTTGAAGCCAGGGATGGTGATGCATATCACATTTCCTTTATTGTACAGGGTTGTTTTGTCTATCTTGGTTTTTTTGTTTTTCCATATAAAGTTGAGTATTATTTTTTAAAGGTCAGTGAAAAATAGTGCTGAGATTTTAATTAGGGTTTCCTTAGTGTCCGTTGTTATATCACCCTTATTATTTCTGATTATATTGATTTGCATGTTCTCTCTTCTGTTTGGTTAGTTTAGATAAAGGTTTCCCTATATCATTGATTTTCCCATAGAACTAACTCTTTGTTACATTTAATTCTTTGTATTGTTTTCCTAGTCTCTATATTATTGATTTCAGACCTCAAATTGATTATTTCCTGGTGTCTGCACTACTGGGGTGAGTTTGATTCTTTTTGTTATAGAGCTTTCAGTTGCACTGTTAATTCTTTATTATGTTTATTCTCCAGCTTATTCATGGGGCACTGAGTGCAATAAACTTTCCTCATACCACTGCTTTCAATGTGTCCCACAAGTTTTGGTATACTGTTTCTTCATTCTCTATAAACTCTAGGAAGCTTTTCATTTCTTTCTTTATTCCTTGATCGAGGAATGGTGCAATTGCTCATTGTTCCGTTTCCATGAAATTATAGGGTTTATGAAATTCGTAGTTGAATTCCATCTTTCCATCTTTAAATCATGATGATCAGATAAGATACATGGGGTGGAAATATATATATATATTCGTTGAGATTTGCTATGTTGCCAAGTATGTGGTCGATTTTACAGAAGATTGTATGTGGAGCTGTGAAGGAGTTATATTTGTTTGTTTTTGGATGAAATATTCTATAGATGTCATTAAACCCAATTGGGACATAACTTTAGTTATTTTGTTTATTTCTTAAGTATTTTCCTGGTGGCCCTGTGTAGTGGTGAGAGTGGAGTGTTGAAGTCCTCCAGTATGAGTGTGTTAGGTTTTATGTGAACTTTAAATTTTAGTAACATTTATTTTACGAATGTATGTGCCTATGTGTTTGGGGAATACATGTTCAGAACTGAGACTTTATTCTGTTGGATTAATGCTGTGATGTATATGACATGACCTACTTCATTTCTTTCTCCTTCTTCCTGTCTTAGGGGGCTATAGGGGTAGGAAAATCTCTGTCTCTCCTCTGTTGCCCATCATTGGAAAACCAGCCCTGATCACCAAGGACAGGATGACTCCATTTTGTCAACACACAGGTTACCTGTGTATTGGCTAGAGTTTATCATAGCTGTCTCCCATATCAGCCATTTCAAGGTGATGAAAATGTACCTGTATGGGTTGCATTTTTATAGCATTTGATTTTTAATGAGGCACATCAGTTTGTTAACAGAAAAGGTCCTAGCGATAAAAGACTAAGTAGGCTAAGGATGGGACCTAGCATGGGAAGGAGGTAAAGCAGGAATCCGTTCTAGGCATTCCAGATGGTTGATCAAACAGCCATCTGCAAAGTTTCTCGGGCTCTTCTTGATGTTCCTTGATTCTGTCTAGAACTATTCCGGATTTGTTAGCATAAAGCAGCATTTAGCTGTAAAGTCAAATAACTCACTTGTGAGCAGTGAGCAAGTCTAGCCCTCTTCTATTTTGTAGGTACACCACTGCTAGAGAGTCAACTTGGTCCTGGAGGTCCTGGACTGACACTTAGATGGTCTGTACACCATCAGTAGCTGTTGAGATAGCTTGGAGTATGATTTTATTGCTATTCCCATTGTTGTTCTTTTGATGCAACTTATGCCTAAGAAACAGAAACACGAGACTCAACGCCTACGTGGAGTTTATAGAGAGAGGGGAGAGAAAGAGGGGGTAGCTGGTGGCCAACCAAAAGCAGGAGAGAGAGAGAGAGGGAACAGAGAGAGAGAGGAATGAGAGAGCAAAGGAGCAGAGAGAGGCAGAGAAGGAGAGAGGCAGAGAGGCAGAGAGTGAGAGGGGTGTGGGCCACTTGCTTTTAAAAGGGAATTGCTCATGCATAACTGAGTCCTCTGGCTGCCAGGTAAAGCCAGGTAAAGCTGACATAGGGATGACACTGCCATGAGCCACCCGCCCATCGTTGGGGAGGGGGTCAGCTGGCTGCTAGTTCCTAACACCTATGCCTGCAGAACTGTGGCCAGGTCTCCTGAAATACCAAGTCCAACCAATATTGGAATGGATTAGACGGCTCTCTTGTGCCTCATTGTGAAATAGTCTATGCTGCATATTGGGATGGGCACATCCAGGTATTATTTCTATATCTGGAAGGAGGGTAGTCAGGACACCCAATCCTGTCCAATTAGCTGGCAGCAAGGAATAAGCTAAATCACTGCACAAAGTAGGACTTGTCCAGAACCAGCACATAGAGCTGTGGAGACATTAATCACTGAAAAGCAAGAGGTAAAGGAGGCTTGTCCTACATCTCTATCAAAGCTGTCATTCATTCTTAAAATGTTTGTAAAACCATGAGGAATTATCTGGATTTTAAAAGAGACTCTATGTGTGAAGTTATCCTTCCCCATGAATTCATAATTAGGCAACAAGGAATCATAAAGTACAGGTAATGCTTTGGACCAGGAGGTCCCCAAGGTCAACCATAGCTGGAAGTCTTTTGCTAGGCTGGGGTTGGTAATGTTTAAAGCATAATGGGTAGCAGACTGAATATCTGACGTTTGTGAGTTGCTGTTTATACCGCTGGGTTTGGGAAGTAGTAATGTATGATAATCCGTATGAGGAATCAGAGAGTAAATCATGGTTTGCATTTTTTCTGGACTATGATTTCTCTGCCTGATCTCTCAGCCCACCATCAGAAACACGGATGGGTGCTATCTTATCACAACAGGCTGGTTTTCCAGGTGGAGCAAAGTGTGAAGCCTGAGCATATTTGTTGGAGTAGAGATCTTAATGATAGTTCCCTAGTCTCCTCCAAATTACCCTTTATAGTTTTAAAAGGGGAATGCTGTAAAGTATGATCGATTTTTATGAATGCACTCTTGAGAGGTGCCATAATACCTGGCATTTATTTTATCTACACAGTTGCACTCCATTGGACAAAGGCCTGGCTCTCCATTAATGATGGGAAGGGACTAAGGTTTGTTAACACGTATCCAGTCTTGAGTGACTCCCCTGTTAAGGGCAGACTGCATGGATAGATAAGCAGTTTTATCTCCTCAATCAACATATCCAGTGAAGGAACCAGTAGTAAGGTACTTTCCTCCCCTGCAATCACATGGGGCTCTATATAATGCTTTTATCAATTCACTGTCATCAATGAGCTGATCAAATCCTTGTTCTGAGAGAGGGAACAATAGGAGGGAGGCCCAAAATATAATATATGTCTTCATGTCTGGAAAACAGAAAGGAATAAATATTCGAAAGCAGGATACTTCCAGTTGAAAGAATTCATGTTAACATCTATTTGTTTAACTAATCTCGCAGGGAGCCATCATCTGGCTGACTTCATTTCTTTGAAGTAAAAGCACACTGATCCTTGGCCCCACATTGGGAATGGGTTGGGGCCATGGCAGGTGTTATTTGGGGGGGTCTCTCCACATGAACGTGATGAATGTTTTGTGTGTATTAGAGAGACAGAATAGCATGACAGCAGATTTTCCAACTTTATAACGATTTTAAAATTAATAATGAAGAGTGCATGTGTTAGGATATTTCTTAGGATGCCTTTGGTGGGATACCAGGTTCTCCCCTTTTAATTTATTAACAGGAAAGTTAAGCATGAGTTTAGTTGCTGTGCAGCTGTGAGCTTTTCAGTGTTAAGAAGTATTGATCGATCCATGCTGCCTCATCAGACAACCATGTAATTGTGTTCTCTCTGCCTATTGCCTGTCATGTTTTCTGTCACACTGTGCACTTCTTGCAGTGATGGCAGAAGCTATGAACTAAATAATGTCTTCCTCATAATATTCATGTCAGTTATTTTATCGCAGGAACAAAAATCTAACATGTAGGATGGGGAGAATCTAATCCCAGCCAGGGTCTGAACCATCATATAGAACCCAGGAAATCAAAGGAAGGACTTGGAGGTCTGCCTACTGTGCTCCCTGCCATACAAAGACATGGTAAGGGTATTGATCTCGAACCCATAAAAGATTCCTTGGGTTGCACCCACCTCATTGATGGGGAATAGATGACAGGAACATCTAACTTTCTAAAGCACAGACCAGGATACAGAATTTTGATCTGTAGTGAGATAGTCCTTTTGTGGCACTGGCCATGCCCATTGGGGGTGGAGCCATGGGCAGAAGTGACCTGTGGAAGGAAGTCAGAGGAAGAGCCTGGAAAAGCTCTCTTGCTGGTGGGACTCGGACAGGAGAACATCCGGTGGAAATTGCTGGTGTTCATCTGTCTAGGGTGCAAGTTATTTTTCCCTGAATAAACATCTGTTCAGCCTATTTATTTATCCTGATCCTGATTTAACCGCAATATTGATCATTTCATAATCACCTGTCAAGTGGGACATCCTGACAGGCTCTTAGATCAGGCTCCTGGGAATCCTGAACTGGATTGAACAGGCACATGTCACAGCAGTGGATCCAAGCTGTTCTTCAGCCATTCTGAATCAGACTCCAGGAGGGGAACTCTTATCCAGTGTTAATATGTGGAGATGAGATGGCACATTCCAGATGGCATCTAGGGCTCATTCATTCCTGATGCCTAATTTAGCATTCAGAATGGACAGGGCCCTAAGAGTTCAACATTCTGTGTGCCACAAAATTTTGACAAAGATAGCACTCAGGAGCAAATGCCTCAGCCTTTATATGCACTCACAGAAAATATTTCTGTATTTGTACTCCATTGGGCAGAGATCCCAGGAGGGGACGAGTGTGGAAGGGAAGAAGACAAGAACAAAGAAAGAGATGAAGAGAGAAAAGCATTAAAAATGAGCTGAGGATTGTGACATTGAGCTATGGACTGGACACAGTGGGACTGACTCCGATAAGGCAGTTTGGTTGGGATGGTGAATGGAATGGGATGAGATGTAAACACTACATTGTTTCTTCCTCCAGCAAGCAAACACCAACTCATGCTTTGATGCATCTTTGCAAAGCCTAAGACTGACTTCATATTTATCTCATTTGACATCCCTCCAGTCATCCTTAGCAGGAGTAACAATTCCTCACCTCTATCCACCCCCCACCCCGTGCTAACTTTCTAACCTTCCTGGTTAAGACATATGCATATCAATAAACAATATACTTTTTTAATGCATCTGAAGCTTCACTATCAAGAAGAAGGAGGAGATGATAGAAGAACCAATAACCACGAGTAAGGCTTCTAATTGCAAGCTTAGCAGCTAGAAGAACCATGATTAAGGCTACTAGCCAGGAGGTAGTGGCCCAGGCCTCTAATCCCAGCATTTGGGAGGCAGAGGCAGGAAGACCACTGTGATGAGTGCATGGCCAGCATGGTCTACAAGAGTAAGTTCCAAGAGAGTTTCTAAAGCCACAGAGAAACCCTGTCTCAAAAAACCAAAGGTGGTGCGAGGAGGGGGCTACTAAATGCAACCTTAGTGGTTATCTGAAGTAATGTGAGCATCACCCTAGTAATCTTATCCCACATAAGAGGGTCCAGACTACTAAGGGACTTTGCCTAAAAAATGCAGTATGTTGACAAAAACAGTATTTTATTATCTCCTGCCACCTCATAAAACACCCCTTACAACTCTACCCTAGACCTTTGGAAAACAGGTGTGGTTGCCTTGAATCTGCTGGAACCACCTCATAGGTACAGCACAATTCAATGAGTAAGGCAGTGACTACTGTAAGAGTGATGTCAGATGTCTAAAATAGAGTAATTCAGGCAAGAATACTGGCATAGGCTATGACCCAGGAACTACCAAGATCTGTTGCATTTGGAAGCTATAGGCTATAAGTGGTCTGGGAAGATGTCAGGAAAAATGGGAAAGAGTGGAGGGGTAGACCAGAGAAACCAGGAAGAGTACCATAAGACCAGTGAGGAGGTAGCCATGGCCTGTGAGGAAAATCTCTAGTCTAGACCAGGGTTATCTTTGTAGGTTGCCTTAGTTAGGGTTTGTTTTATGTGGTAAAACACCATGGACAATTGTTACTAGGGAAGGAAAGGGTAAATTTGGCTTATATTTCCACTTTGCTATTCATCACTGAAGGAAGTCAGGACAGGAATCAAACAGGGCAATTGCCTGCAGGCAGGAGCTGATGCAGATTCTTTAGACCTGTGCTGCTAACTGACCTCTTTTCTTAACAGAATCCTACTCCACTAGCCCAGGGATGGACCCACCCACAAAGGTCTGGGACATCCCAAATTGATCCTAACTGAGAAAATGCCTTGGAGCCAGATTTCAAGGAGGCATTTTTTCAGCCAGGTCCCCTTCCTCTCCAATGACTATCTTGTGTCAAGTTGACACACAAAACCAGCCTTTCCAGAAGCACACAAACATGGTTTTCTGTTTTGTTTGCAATAATGGGAACTAAACATCACCCTTGAACCAGCAAGGAGAACTCTGTACCGATGACCTATATTACCACACTTTTTAAAAGTTTTCCTTGTTTGCTTGGATGATTGGATTTGATTATTATTTTTTTTCCTTACAATGTAATTTCAACCTTGATAGCTCAGCTGGTTGGGAAATGCCAGTTCTCTCTGCCTGAGCCTCACAAATGCTAGCATTATAGACATAATATAGGCATGTTCCACCATGGCCTCTCAGAGAATTATTGGGCGTGAAAAGGTTGAAGAAGCAGCCTCTGACACTTCAAACCTCTATGTACTCACAGCCAGGTCGACGAAAGAAGGATGGGCTAACAAGGACACACATGCATTGGAGGCTGGTTAGATGGAGAAGCTGGGTCCTGCTGCTAGCAGGACTAAACAGGTGGGGACCAGCCTGCAAGCACAGGCTCAGAGAAAAGGGAAGTGGGAAGCGAGGCTGGAGAAGCCTGTTAGCTCCCAAATATCAGCGGCAAGGTTGGCACAGTTGAGTACCAGAAAAGTGGTTGCTTGCCTTCTTGGTTTTTTTGACCTTACATAAACCACCATCATCCTCCTGGTACCTCAGGGTCATTTTTAAAATAAAAATTTTGAGTGAAATATATGAGGCATAAAGTTGTTATGTGTGGCTTCACCCAAAGTTGCAGATCTCTAGCACTGTCTTCCAAACCAGGTACCAGGCACTTCCCAAGGCTGTTCCTACCACAGCAAACTCCAGCTAGCCCTAAAAAGTGTACACTGTCAGCCCATTGGCTAGCTGAGGACACAGTCTGACCTACCAAGAACTAATGCTTCTGTAGGTGGGTCACAAGGCTGGACCTCCCTCCTCCAAATTATTTGTGTCTTATTAATTTAAACTCACCCCGAGCTTAAACCCACATGAACAAGAAAAAACCACAAATATTTTCTGCCAGGCAGGAACCCCTGCCAGTTCCACACTTCTTCCTTCGTTTCCTACAGGATTGAGAGACTGCAATAACCATCCAAAGCACTTTTATGTGAGTCCCACATTTTTCTCTGAAAACTTGGTTGTGGTGCTGTGATTTAATTTCTGTTGGTCTTAAGAGTTTTGAATATTTGCAATTATATTGTTAAAATAAACACCTTTATACCTTTATTTAGTTTAAAGACTGAAGCACACACCACCAAACCCAAGCCCTTCATCTCCCACACATCAGAGTCTCCCTCTGAGGTCCTGGCTGGCTTGAAACTATGTATGTAGCCCAGGCTATGATCCTGCCTCAGCCTCCTCAGTGCTGGGATTACAGGTCTGAACCACCATTCCTAGATATTCTTTTCTCCAACTGTGTCCTCATGTCCACTTTAAGAGTTTTCCCTCCTGGTAGGAGGTGTTAGCACACACCTTCATCCCAGCACTCCAGAGACAGAGGCAGGAAATCTTTGAGTCTAAGGGCAGCCTGGTCTACAGGGTGAGCTCTATGACAGCCAGGATTACACTGAGAAACCCTGTCTTGAAAAACCAAAGAAATGATTTTCCTCTGGTAGTGGCTGTCCTGTGCATATCAGATGCCCTATATGTAAAGTGAATAGACACAAGAGTAAGAGAATGTTAAGTTTCATGCTCCACTCAAAAACTTCAAGGGAAAGAGCCACCGTGCACAGTATGCCCATTTAAACTCAGAACCAAAGCACCTCGTGAATGGAGCAAATATAGATAAAACTTCAGGCAGAATTATCCTTGTTTGTATCAGAATATCATTCATTGACTAGCTCTCCTGTAATCCCAAATGGAAACTTAATTCAAATTTCATAAAACAGTTTCATAAACTATTATAATACTACGGGCATGCATATTGGGAACCAAACCAATGTCTGTCTGTTCTTCCGTTGCAGTCACAACAGTAGCTGAGCCAGAAAGAAAACTGTCATGCTGAGCAGTGGAGCGGTCACGCGGTCCGCCCTGGATGCTGTGGGAACATAAAGAACAGAAGTGTTTCTAACTGGCCTGTCAGACAAGACACAACTTTGTAAGTGTAGAGCAGGCTGCCTTTCCAGCCTTCTCGGCTGACAACTTGTCAACCGTGTATAAAATCCCTGAGAGGCAGCTTCAAAGCTGAGAAATGGGTGAGATTCTGAAAAAAAGATCATACATACACCCCCGTTTGGTCAGGGGGAGCTATGCCATTGAGAACTTCTGTACCATGCACTAGGTAATATTCAGGGAAAATAGAAATGCAGTGAGATTTGGTATCTGGCCCTTAACCAAGTAGAACTGTCTGGAATGGAAATGGCAGAATAGGGAATTCAGGAGAGTTATAATACCTTCCCAGGACTCTTCCTCGGTGCAGGCACTCAGAAAAACGTACCTGTTTCTTCCTTTTTCCATCTTGTTTTCTTTCTGGTGCTGCCCACTGCCTTGGCATGGGTGGTAGTCTGAAGCCCATATAGAGTGGCACTCTTAGGACATGTGACTTTGTTGGAGTGGGTATGACTTGTTAGAGGAATTATCTCACTATGGGTTGCGTTCTGCTGCTTCCTATGCTCAAGATACTGCCCAGTACATTTCAGTCAATTTCTTTTTTTCCTGCAAGCCAAGATGTACCCAAGTACCATGTCTCCTTTCATGCCACTATGCTTCCCACAATGCTCCTTATCATTGTAATATTGGACTGAGCCTCTGAAAGTGTAAGTTACCACCTTGTTAAGAATTGATGTGGTCATGGTTTCTCTTCACAGTAATAGAAACCCTAACTAAGACAGTATGCTTTCCTGGATACATTGGGCTTTCTCACTCTGTTTCTTAGAATCTCCCTCCCTTCCCTCCACTCCCCATGCAGCTGTTTATTTCCCAAGTCACTGCTTACAAACAACATGGCTCTCTTTCTTCCTCCTCTATTTCCCTTCACCAGGCAGTTGCCAAGATTTACAGCTTGCCTGCCCTGTTGTTTTCATTTCAAACTACATTAAAATTGTCCACAAGATCGCTTCTGAGTCTATATTTTACTAACAAGACTAAAGACTGCAATGTGTAAGTCACAGTGTCTTAGTTATGATTTCTATTGCTGTGACCAAACTCAATCTGGGAAAGAAAGGGTCAATTTCTGTGGTCACACTACTGAGGAAAGTCAGGGCATAAAGTCTAGGAACAACATGGAGACAGAACCTGAAGAAGCTGTGGAGGGGTACAGCTTACTGGTTCACTCATCATGGCATTCTTAGCCTGCTTTTTTATAAAGCCCAAGACCACCATCCTAGGGATGACCACAATCATTGTGGGCTGGGCCTGCCCCCATGAATACTTAACCAAGAAAATGCCCAACAGACATTCCTACACACCAGATGGAGGTATTTTCTCAAGTCAAGTTCCTCTTCCCAAATAACTACATTGTGTTGACAATCTAACCAACTAGGATACTCAACTTCCCCAGTAACAAAAATCAATACCTTCACCCATTTTTCTACCTTTTGGTAATTAAAATGTATATGTGAGTTTTCTCCTTAGGTTTTCTTTTTGTTCTGCCAGTACACACACACACACACACACACACACACACACACACACACACACACACACACACACACCATATGCATGCTTAGTGAATAATTAGGCCAAAAGCAGGCATTAGAGCCCCTGGAACTGGATTACAGGTGGTTGTTAACGACCATGTGGGTGGTGGGAATCTAACCTAGGTGCTCTGGAACAGTGACTAAAGCTCTTTACCACTCGCCATCTCTCTTGCCTCATGCAATCTTACTTCCATGGATGCTTTCTTTGGAAAGAAGTTTTGGTTACTTTGATTCATTACTTTGGTTTTCTTGATACAAGTCAAGTAGTGTAGCCTCAAGCTCATGTCCTCTTGTCTGTGTCCTTATTATTCTGATCCCAAGTATGAGCCCTGCTATGGAAGATTTGGCAAGCTATTTTGCCCTTGATATCATGTGAAAATATCTCTACCAACTCTGTGTTTCCTTTTGTTGGTTTTCCTTGATTACTTTTGGTGTGGAAGATTGGGAGTGGAACATTGTTTGGAAGGTATGTATTGTTTGAGGAGGTTTTTTTGTATGTTTGCCTTTGACTTTGCTGATTTGTTTATCTTACTTATTCATAGTTCTGATTGTTATGGTTTGTGGGAAGGAGACTCCAGTTATAGAAATTCTGCCTAGTAGCTTTGGAAAAGAAGGACATGCTTACCAACACTCAGTGGATAGAAGCAGGTAGATCTCAGTGAGTTCAAGGCCAGCCTGGTCTACAGAGCAAGTTCCAGAACAGAGAAACTCTGTCTCAAAAAAAGAAAAAGAGAAGGAAGTAAGTGCTGACCCCTGTTGACTCAAGGTTTTAAGGAATATCCCTAGGATAGAACAAGAGGAACTTTAGGTTTACAACATGTGAGGAGAGACTTTCAAACAAGGAAAAACTGTGTTCATTTATTGTGGTATTGCCCCTCTCTTATCCATCACACTTCAGGACTCCTGAACTATAGACTTGATTGTGAATGGAACTCTGTTTCTCTGCACAGTGTGACACACAGAACAATCTCCTTTCTCTACTCTTCACAATTACTTGTCTCTCTAAACAGCCCACTGAGGAAAGATGGCTAAGCTTAGCTTGTAAGGATTGTGATGAATTGAGATCTGCAGACTGGATGACTTAGGAGGACTCTCTGACTACAAAGGGATGCATCCCAGTAGGCCAAAAACCAAATGATCTTGCTCTGACCATGACCAAAAGCAAGAAGAAGAAGGAAACTTATTTTTGCTTACAGTTCCAGAGAGAGCGAACCATAATGGCAGAGGCTGAATGGCAGCCAGTGGCTGGAGCATGAGGCTGAGGGACCACACTATACCCTCACATAGCAAGCAGACACTAAACTGGAATGGGTCAAGTTTGTAAATTATCAAACCCACCCCATGATATAATTTCTCTCTATAGCCTTGTCCCTATTAGTTTCATGACCTCTCCAAAACTGCTGCCAACTGGGAACAAGTATTCTAAGGAATGAGTCTATGGAAGAGGTCAATGTCATTTAAGCATTATGTAAGTCAAAGCACTTGCCACCAAATCTGAAGACCTGAGAATGATCCTTGGAACCTGTGCTGGAGGGGAAAATTGACTCCTGCAAGTTATCGGCTAACCTCCACATGCTCATACACATGCACATGTACAAACATACATATAATAAATATGTAAAAAATAAAATGGTAGACAAAGCAATTTTGTAAAGCAGAGAGAAGAGATTTATTCAACATGGCTACACTAGGAAGAACAGATGAAGGGGTCCAGTAATGTAGCATCCATCTTTAGCATATGAATGTGAGCCTTAGATTAAACACAGAAAGAACTGAGGGGGAGGATGAGAGATGCACATGATTAATTGGTCCAGGGAGGATGCAGTCTGGTGGATCCTTGCCTCAGCTCTGTATTTATTTAAGGTTGAAATGCAGAGGGATCCCATTGAACAGAATCCTCCATCTTTAATCATACATAAACTATGTGCCAAAGATGATGAGAATCTCAATTAGTAACAATGTCCTTAAGGGATTTCAGCTCCCTCTCTCTGAATCCTACATGTCACAGGAAAATGATGCTTGCAACTTAAATTCCTGAGTATGTGGTCACATATAATGCACATTAGTGAACACATATATCATGTGTAGTGCACAGACACTCTGCAGATATGAATGCCCCCCCCCGAGAATAACAAGATAGCAGGAAAGAAAATTCTTTCAAAAATTAGGAAAAAATAATATCAAAAATAAGTAATGAATGGATAAGACAAAGCCAGAGTGCCAAGACAATCCCTTTGTGTTCATCAGGGCAGCCCTGTCCTGCACTCAATAAAATCTACATGTGCATCCTGTCCTCTGGGGTGGCTTGCCAACTGTCTTTCCACTCTCTTGAGCAGCCACAAATTCCTGAATATTATAACAAGTATGGGTTTTTGCTGCCCATCACCTTGTCTTGTCCCGCCGCCATGCCTGCC
Organism: Phodopus roborovskii; assembly: GCF_943737965.1. Taxonomy (NCBI): domain Eukaryota; kingdom Metazoa; phylum Chordata; class Mammalia; order Rodentia; family Cricetidae; genus Phodopus; species Phodopus roborovskii. The sequence goes on along the minus strand of NW_026126770.1, from coordinate 149,497 downwards.
CCAATTAACGCACACTGAGACTCTCTATTTGATATAATCTGTTGGCCCATTACAAGTTTCTTATCGACTAGCTCTATCTTAAGTATTAACCCATTTCTGCTGATCTATGTATTTCTCTTATCAGGGAGCCGGGCAGAATACTGCTTTCTCCAGACTCTCCATCTTGGCTCTTCTCTCTACTTCCTATTTCCTTCTTGTCTCCTAGCCCCTCCTATCTTCCTTTCCTATTGGCCAACAGTGCTTTATTCATTGACCAGTATGAGAAACATATATACAGGATGACATCTCCCATCATATATTATCTATAACCATATCTATTCTCCTTTCCCTCTCCTTTTTCCCTATGTCTCATTCAAGCCATCTGGTTCTGTTGAGGCATTAAATCAAAATCTCCTTCTCACAAGAACCAGCTGTGATGCTCAGAAATAGTGGGTCATCCTGATATGAACAGGCAGGGAAGTTATCCCTGACTCAGGAAGAAGGCACCAACCACTCTGTCATTTTTGATTCTACATTGTCCTCTAGTGGTCTACTGAAGTATCATCCTTAAGACCCTTGAAGCTTTGATGGTTAGTATTACTCAGAGGTGGCAACTTCCATGTGCAACATCTTCAGGGAAAGATCTCAGAGCTGCCAGAAGATAATTATTGCTAGACCTGGTGAAGCAGACCTGTTATGCCACCTACATGATAGACAGAGGCAGGGAGATTTCAACTTCAAGGCTAGACTGGACACTCTACCCTGGCCTCCAAATAAAAGGCAAAAAGGGGAGAAGGAAGTGAGCTTGTGACAGAACACATTCCTAGTACATTGAAGTTTGCTAGAGTTAATCTCACAGACCTCTGATTATCTGGCAACTAAGCAGGACGTTTGCTGTGATACTGGGGTAGTTTTATGCACAGCAATTATCATGTGCTTCCTTTATATGTGTGGCTCCCAGTGAAAAGAAAGACCATGGTTTTAGCCCAGTTTGAGGATCATGTGTTCACCCACTGAGCCATTTTTTCCTCTAAGTAGTTTGAGGTGTCTGTCATAGAAACTTATGGGACTTTATTCCAGGTCAGAAAGCTAGGTCATCCACAGTTCTGTCCTCTCCTGATCTAACCTGAAAATTCCTACATTTTATGATTCTGTCTCTCCTGGTCTAGACTTCAGTTTCCTGCATCTGATGATTCTGTTCTCCCTTTGTCCAATCTGCGTTTTCCTGTGTCTCATAGCTTGTCCCATCCTGGTCTAATCTGCAGTATCCTGCCTCTCATGGTACTGTCTTCTCCTAGTCTAGCATGAAGTTTCCTGCATCTGTACATTTTCATCTATATTGCTTTTGGATATGTTAAATAATCCTTGTTATATAGTAGGTTGCATGTTCCACATTAAAGGACAGGGAGTGTAGGAGAATCTAAAATTATCCCTGCCTCTCAGAAAGCATGTGCCTTATAAACTGTTGCAAGCAGCTGTGCTGAGGCCTCTTTTCCAAACAGAGGTAGACTAAAGAAGCTCCTGGTCTTCTGAACCTGAAGGGGAGGGCTATCTGTCTTCATTCCAGCTAGGTGTCAGGACACAAGCAACATAGGAAAAGTTTAGTTTGTGCTTCTACTCCTTTCTCTCTCATTTGCCAATATCATGAACCACCAAGAAAGGATGCACAGGGAAATGTGAGGCCTGCAGCCATCATCTACTTCTCTGAAACTGAGCTTCTCAGAAATGGGGATGCAAGCATGAAATGAGTGCATGCCCTTGCAGCCTATATGAGACCCCTTGGAAACTACTCTGGTGTCTCAGGAATGACTACCAAAGCCAAAAAGATTCAAATTTATGTGAGCCTATCATAGAAAACAAAACCAATTTCACTCAATAGGGTCAACCCAAAGAAAGACACCAGGTAATTTAAAATATTGACTTAAAAAAAAAACCTGGTATTGTGGTAGAGGCAGGTGGATCGCTTTGAGTTCAAACTATTCCAGTCTACACATAGTGAGTTCCAGGACAATCTGAACTATATAATGAGACACAGTCTAGGAAAAAACAATCTCCTGAGAGACTACAATAACCATCCAATGCACTATTTTCCAACAGCATAGTGAATGTAGCAGATACCTATCATCCTCTCACTGAAGCTGCCTCTTTCCAGGAGTTTTTTTTAACTGGCAGCCCCTCCTTGGCTATGTTGAGTGAGACATAAGCATAAATAATGGAAGCAGAGGGGCTCAGGGCTCCTGGAGTAGGACAGATGAATCTGAGTCTGGAATCTTGGGGCAGCTCAGTACTATGCTAGAACTTTCCTTTCTGATGCAGTCTCAGCTGCTGCTTAAAATACATGTGGCCATGTTCAGAGGCATCCGTGTGGGGCACACAAAGGAAGTGCTTATCCCTCAAATCCCACTATTTCCTCACACCTGCCTCTGTGCCTTCTCTGCCCTACTCATCCAGGGTTCCATTTGTGCTTTGACTCATATGAAGCTGATGAACTGTTCAGTGTTACCAGAGTCCTGAATCAACCAGAATGACTAGTCTCTGTTCTTCAGCTTGTTTCCAGACATGAGCCTGGAATGTCTTCCTGCCATGGTCTACATCATCACCTGTCCATGCTGCTGTCACAAAATCAACACACATCAGGAATCTGCAGTCACAAAACAACCTCACATCAGGTAACTTATAAAAGCCTTGAGAGGATTGGGTTCTGACATGCCAAAGTCAGAGTTTCAAAAGCTTTAATAATAAGTAGGGCATGATTCTACAAGATAGCTGTCTGGCTGAGACATGGCTAAGAGTCAATTCATCTCTGGTGGTTCTTTCAAATGAGTCAATATTCTTTTATTACCACAGCCTTCACAAATCATTCAGCTCTAAAAGGCTGTGGTGAATGTAGGGCATCCTTATAATCCCAAAGCTTGATAGACTGAGACAGGAAGAACATGCATTCAAGGCCAGCCTAGGCTAAATAGTGAGATGCTTTCTCTGAAAACCAAAGGTTGGAAATGTGCCAAGACTCTGGGTTCCACCCCCAGCACAGAGGAAGATAAAGAGAGGAAGACTACTAGGGACAGGATGGAAAGAGGGTCAAGCCCAAGTAGATACTCATTATATTTTCTCTGTCTTGTTTCATGTTTTTTAATGGATGGCTCCTTACTCCAAGACTTGAATTTTGAGAAGAGTCATGCTTTGCCATTTTATGTATGTCCCTAGCTCCCCAAGATAATTGCAGCTACACACTGTGGAGGGGGCTAATCCAGCCAAGAGGTCGCTTTAAACAAATCCCAGATAGCAGGGATTTAGATGTTTCATGACCTGCCATGAAATGTCCGAGACTTTGAACACTGAGAATTCTAACAGAGTCTTAGAGCTTAGAAACAAAGGATAGTTCTGCTGGTGTTTAGTGGAAGTTCACAATGCTGGTATGATCACACACTTTTAGGTCACCTCACAGGCCACCATTTGGTCAATCTGTCCTTCAAAGAAGTTTCACTGATCATCCCACCAGGATCTGTCTGTCTAAGCAGTTCTTGATGTGAGAGTGTCATGGGCTAATGCCTCCAAACTAGGTATCCTGACTTCACCATGTCTTGTCATTAAGATAACAGCAATGAGAGTTGGAGTGATGACTCCATGGTTAAGAGCCCTTGCTGTTCTTTCAGAAGACTCAAGTCCAGTTTTCAGCATTCAGCTACTGAGTGTGTTACAACTACATGTGATTCCGTTTCCAGGGCATTGAACACCATTTTCTGACTTTTATGTATTTTTTCATGTATATACAAAACAATTTCTTGAAGGTATACATGGAAAGCTTCAGAAATTAAAAAAAAAAAACATTTTAAGTAAAAGATACCAGGGGCAACATCCTTTTTTTTTTTTTTTTTTTTTTTTTTTTTTAGAAATGAGATAGACTATGTAATAAAATACCAAATTCCTGCCAGGCAGTGGTGGTACCCACCTTTAATCCCAGCAGAGAGGTGGCAGATGTAAGAAATACTGTATCTTCAGGGAAAGACCAGGCTTTTGTAAGGACACTAGAGTGTGGCCCAAGGAGAGGCATCCTCCCAAAAGTTGCCATCATAGCTGTCTTATAGCTGCACCAGGTCTTGTGGAAGCAAAGATGTGGCCCCACTTACACACAAGGTCAACAGGAACTGTGGGTGCCAAGAACTCAGAGTTGCTACAATGGTGATTGCTTGCTTTTCAAACAGCTGCAGTCACAGATGAGCAGCAGTGGGCCATCCCAGGCGTAGAGAGCCAAGGCAGGACTACACCTAAATGGCTCCTGCTTTAGGAGCTTCTGCGGAAAGACCCGTAGAGCGTGGACCTTCATGCTCCCACTCAGGAAAGGCGCCCCCCCAATCACTCACGAGAAGCGGTCTTGATGTAAAAGCATGAGGTCTTTATATTCCAAGTTCACTGGGGTCCATTGTCATGTGTCACACAGGGGCAGAGGACTATGGACCACTAGCAAGGAAGTAAGATAGCTTTTATAGAATTACACCAAAGCCCGAGCGTCTTAGACCAATCATCTCATAGCATCTAGACACTGCTCAGAGCAGAACAATCAACTAAAACCATACAAGCCCATGTTTTATAGACCAATGAGTTTCCTAACGCCCCAGAGGTTTGCATTCACACAGGTTCCTGGGTGGATGACAAAGCTCATGTACTCACAGTTCCTGTGAGTACAGCAAACAATGTGACCTTTCGCCTATTTACTAGCTGAGGGCAAGGTCTGGAATTTAAGGTTTAAACTTCTAGCTTCCTGGAGTCATTGGGGAGTTAGGCTTTATTTTTCCATTCTTATGCCATGGCTTACATCCAGCCAAATGTATGAAAAAAAAAATGTAGCCTGTTAGAAAGTGTTTTAAGGACTCATTAAAAAAAAAAAAAAAAAACAGTGAAAAAAGGTGACATATATTGGGGTGTGTTCAGATTTTGGATGTTCATATTTCAAAGTTTAGCTTCAACAGCTGTATTACAAGAGATTTTAATTAAATATGTTCCATTTCAACAAACTAGTCTTGGTCTAAAAAAAAAGAGAGCTGAAAAATGTATGTATGTTCTGTATGTATAATGTGGACACACATGAGTGTCTGAAATGTGATTGTGAATGTGTGAATTCCAACAATAGGTGCTACTTAAATTGCTTGGGATATAGAAAGAAAAAGAAAAGAGAGAGAGAGAGAGAGAGAGAGAGAGAGAGAGAGAGATGAGGTCACTGTCTTAATTGAAAGGGTTGGAGCTCTGAGTCTCCCATGACCGTCTTGCAGAGTGAAACAGCAGGAAATGTTTAAAGCCAGAATGGCCTGAAAGCCAGAGAATTCTGTATGTATGGTTCAAAAGAGTTTAGCAGAGGAGAGAATAACGAAATCTAAATTTTGGTGGTTAAAAAATGAATTGAAAATATGGTGGTTAATATAAGATTTGAGAGAAGCTATTGAAAGGAGGCCTCAGGTAATTGCATCCCTGTTAGGCCCCACCTAAAAAGGTGTCAGTGAGGATGCAAATGAGACCATGTCAGCTATTGAGAAAAAGCTTCAGGGAACTACAGCCCTTTTAAGCCCCCACCTAAAAAAGGTGTCAGTGAAAATTCAAATGATCTTATGATCATTGAATGATATTCAGATGTTATTAGGAAATGTTCCAATGATTATGTCCTGTTTTAAAGAGAGAACCTACTGGTGATTTGGAACCTTTAAGCAACATCCTGAAAGGAGATAGTGATCCCAATTCACCTAGACAACTAACTGAAGAGAGTAGACAAGTTCTCTTACAGTTGGAGAATGCAATCCAGCATCAGTAGATTTGCTATATTGACTATGAAAAACCATGGGAGGGTTATGTGCTTCTCACACAGCATAGTAGGACTTTGGTCTTATGGCAAGGAAGATCATTGTTATGGTTGCATTTACCTATTTCCCCAGCCAAAGTGCTAAATCCTTGTTTTGAAGCATTAGCTTATGTGGTTCAAAATGCCATATGGAGTCTAGGAGATATTTTGGCAGGGAACCAAATGTAATACATGTTCTCTATAACAAACAAAAAGTTGATTGATTATTTCAAAACAGTGATTCATGTACAATTGCTTTTACTCAGTTTTTGGGAAAAATTGATAATTAGTTTCCAGCTTATAGGCAACTTGTGATCATGCCTCCTTCTGTATATCCTAAAAATTGTAAGGAGTAATCCTGTTAAAAATGCTATATAAGTTTTTCTAATGGAAAAGAAGCTTATGTTACTGATGGAAAAAATATGTAGTACAGTCAGATCCAGCTTCAGCTCAGAGAGCTGAATAGCGAGCTGTTGTGGTGGTTTTTCGGCTTCTGGTGAATGATTCCTTTAACTCATATTCTGATAGTCATTATGTTTTCAGAGCTCTTCATGTTATAGAGACAGTTACATACATTGGAACTAATAATAATTATGTTAAATTACTGTTTGAGCAAATTCAAAGAGTCATTCATCAAAGGAAGGTACTGTGCTTTGACCCCAGGTAGTACACAGTCCTCTGGTCCCTGTGTAGCTAACTTCTTTCTTAACCAAACAATATGCTACAGGATTAAGAGAAGAGCAATCAGGGCTCTGCCATACATAGGAATAAGTCTGTGACTGGATGCCTGGCCAGAGATAGAGCAGTTGACACACATCAATGCAGACACATCCTCTTCACATGCCAACTCTTTCAACTAAAATGAGGGCCATGTGGAAACATGTTCATGAACTATCATGATTTCCCTTATTTGTGGTTCTCCTGTCTTTGAATAGCAAGGAAAATATTTGTGTGAGCTGCCATAAATCTGACTGAAAGATGTCTTTTCAAGCTCTGTAAAGTCAGCAGAGGTGAGAAGCTTGAAGAGGAAGACAGGCTTATACCCTCTCAGCATGTGTTTGATGAGTCTGTGAAGGGCTCTCACCCACTGAAGCAGAAGAGTGAGCAGAAAACTGGCATCCCCTGAACCTTCAGCTGTTTATGACACTCCGTGCTTTAATAGTTCAGAGATTGTTACACTTTAGCCTCTGACATAATTGCCATTGATATTTTATAGGCTGATACATAGGGGATGGAATATAATTATTTATAAAATTTATTTATGAACTTACTTTTAGTTTCTTGAGGTGGGTCTCTCTCCATAGCTCTGAATGTTCTAGAACTATCTAAGTACACCAGGATAGCCTTGAACTCACAAAGATCTTCCCATCTGCCTATTCCTCAGCCTCTGCCTATGTCATTGCCTCAAGAGTCTGTGACCAAAGGGATGCTCCAACAACCAGGTGGAATCAAGTTTCTTTCTGTACAAATAAGATCCAATATTCTGAAAATCTGCTTTGTTACAGTTTAAGGAAGTCAAGCTCTGACATCATAGGAGGTGTGCTTAAGGTATCCAGGGAAGTTTCCTCTTAGGTGGTAATGTTACCATTGCATTTCTACTTAAAGGAAATACAGCATCAGAATTTTACTGAGCGTTTGCATTCAAATTGCCATTAGATGTTTTATGTTATATCTCTTTAAACAATATGAAATCCCCCAACTACAGCCCATTATCACAAGGACTATTTGCAGTCCAGTGTCACACATCTAGAAAATGTTAATAAGCCCACCATGAAAAGATCCCACCACCTGCATCCAATGAGCCTCACAGGGACAAGTTTGAGTACAAGAGAAAGATGGAAAGCAATAGCTTGAAGAGGTCTCTGGTTTATCTCACTGTGTGTGCTGCTTTTGCTACAGATTTGGGCACTGCCCTGAGACAACTGTGTTTTACTTAACCCCTTGGGAGTGATATAAAGGTGTTTTGATGAATATTTTCTAACTTGGATATTATTATTTTAATCTTTATGTTTTCAAACTAAGTAACTTGTAGAATTATTGCTTATTAAACAATGCTCAGGAAATACATTTCTTATTAAAACAATTAACAATATGTTATATTTGTATTTTATTCCCCTAGGACCATGTGGGTCTCTGAATTTTATTTATTTATTTATTTATTTATTTATTTATTTATTTATTTATTTATTTTATATAACTAAGTCCATTTAAATGAAAACATACATTTATAGACAATATTTGGGAATTTGGGAGTCGTTCTTTCCAAACTACTTCCTGCTGGTAAGGGGCGATGTCATGGGAGATTGGAAGAAGATTCAGAAATCCTGGCTGTAGTCTGTAAGGCTGCTTATTCCAGCTGTTTTGAATGTAGGATCACCTGGTACTCTGTTTCAGGTGGTCTGGCTTGGTCAAACCACATTAGTCTAGTAGGAATCCACATCTTTTCATTTTCTGTGGTAACAAAAATAGAAATCCTTTTCCCCAGTAACTTGTCCTTGAACTTAAATTTTGGAGTCAAAGCATTTTTTTAATTTAATTTATTATTTTACATGTGGATCCCAGTTTCCTCTCCCTCCCTCCCTCCCTCCCTCCCTTTCTCCCTCCCTCCTTTCCTCACTTTTACCCTCTCTGTCCTCTCACATGCACTCTAACCCCCCTCCCCTCCCATCTCCCAACACCAATTCCATATGTAGGGGAATGCCATCCAGTTGGGGACATAACTTCCTTAATCTAGAGACAGGAGGGTCTCTGAATCTTATGCCACTCATTATGACATGCTTCTTTCAAATGTATGATCATCTTCAACTTTGTTGTAATAACTATACATTATTTTGTCATTTTTGGTTGTTACCTCTTGAAAGTATGTTCATTGAAAAAGATCAACAGAAAGGCATTAAGTGAGAAATTATATGGAGTAGAGGGTAAGAAAAATAAAATCAGTATAGGTAGATAGAGAAAATAAGTTCTTTTCAATATAGGAAAACAATAAGCAAATATTTAATTTTTTTAAAACACACAAAAATGATGGGAACTGTAAACAGCAAATTGGGAGTATGCAGTGAGGGGAGAGGGAGTTAGGAGAAACAGAAGGGCAGAAGTGGATGGGAGAGGTGGGCTTGAGGGAACAAGAAGATTGAGTCATGTATGGAATGGAGGAGGGCAAGAAAAGAAATATAATAGACTGAGCCAGTATACGTTTAAAGAGAAATCTGGCACTAGGAAAATGTTCAGAGATCTACAAGGATCACCCCAAATAACAATCTAAGAAATAGTTGAGAGGCTACCTTCAATGCCCTTCCCCAATAATGAGATTGATGACTACCTTATATGCCATCTTAGAGCCTTCATCCAGTAACAGATAGAAGCAGAAGCAGATGCCCACAGCTAAACACTGAGATGAACTACTGGAATCCAGCTCGAAAGAAGAAGTAGTGGTGAGCAAAGGGGTCAAGACCAGGCTGAATTTCGAAACCTGCAGAAACTGTTGACCTGAACAAGGGTGTGTTTATGGGCCTCAGTCTGATAGCTGGGAAACCAGCATAGGACCAGCCTGGAACCCGTGAATGTGGGTTATCAGGAGGAATGGGAAGGCTGTGGGGTTTCTGGTAGTGGATCAATATTTATCCCTACAATATGAAGGACTTTTTAAATACAGGGAAACTCTCTCAGCCTAGACATGTATGGGAGGGACTAGACCCTGCTCCAAATGATATGACAGACTTTGAAGATCCCCTATGGAAGGCCTCATCATACATGGGGAGCAGAATGAGAATGGGATGGAGGTTGGGTGAGCAGAGGAGGATGGGAGCATGATAGAACTGTGATTGACATGTAAAACCTCAAACTAAACACAAATTATAAAAATTCAGAACACAGTTCTATTGATTGATCCATGCATCCACCCACCTACCCATCCATTCATCCTTCCACCCAATCATTTATGCAACTGTCCATCTATCCATCCATTCACCTATTCATCCATATACCCATGCATCCATCCATTCATTCATCCACCCACCCAACTTATGTGTATGCCTACTTACCCTCTGGTTTAAGTATTGTGATTATATAGCTCATTTAGAAACATAATGTATAATTTAGTACAGATTATAGAGAGCTATTTATAATAGGTAAAACGTATAGTGTCAGTTAGGTTTTCTAGATATATACATATATATTTGAATAAGATAGGTATTAATGAAACCTTTCAAAGACCTACAGAACATGGCATTTTAAATGGTTTAGAGTTTTTCTTAACTGTGAGGCAAAACTGCTCCTGGCAACACCACTAGTTAGAAAGGAATATGGACATCAAAGAAACTCATTATGGAGATTGATTTCAATATGGAAAGACTAGCCATTTGGGCAAGATAATACTCTTCTCTAGACTGTTTGACTTTATGCTGTATAAAGCAGGACCCACATAGAAGTGTCTGCTGATATAAGATTGACATTGCTACAGGGTTCCTATCTCATGGAAGAGTCTCCCAGATATGCTGCAGGACACAGAAAAAAATGTGACAGAAAAACTACCAACACAGGTGGGACATTTTGAAATATCTTGCTTTGCTGAGAAGTCTGCCAGGCACACTATAGCCTATGGGCTGAATAGGGAACATTACAGAAGAACTTCAGGTGCCTGACCAAGTAGTGAGATGTTTCTGTCATTTCTAGAGTTTATACGTTATCCTTCTGTGGTCTTTGATGGATAGTTGAGGTTATGGTTTTCCTTAGTAAGCATTAAAGATAAGTTACATATAGAACTTTAGATTTCAAAGATAGGATAGATGATGGAATATTTCCTTTAAATCTTGCTAAATGTTATTGGACTAATTATTGTTCACTGTGGTTCTTACTTGATAACTGTTTTCTTATATATTTTACTATGTTAAAGTTAAAACCCTTCTTTTTATTTAGACCGAAAAGAGGAGATGATGGGAGTTGTCATACTGCAAATATATTTCTCTTATCTGTTAATGAATACAGCACTGTTGGTCAATAGGAAAGCAAGATAGGTGGGACTAGGACACAAGGAGGAGAGAGGAAGTAGTAGGGAGGAGATTCAAGATGTAGGACAAAGAGAAAAGAATGATGGGCACTTTCTCCTGTAATATAACACCTTCTAAATTGTCTACAACCAGTAGACTGAATGACCCATCCTAATTTCAGGCATTGCCACCAGGGATGTGTCACAGTATCTGAAACTTGGTGAGGTATGAGGGAATCTGGCAAGGTGAAAGATGGGATTTCTGCTCTGCTATGGAAAAGGATATTTTAATGGCAGAGTTTTGTGCAGCAGTACAAAACATTGAATTATCAGCATGGAGGAAGATTGCTGCTGAGCCCCAGTTGGATCAGCATACTACAAACAACAGAACTACTTTTTATATAAGGATGAAATCTTCACATTCTTGTTACATCAATGAGATTCATCCATGACAAGGCATTTGGACACCATACTTGGTTCAATAATGTTCTGCACACTGTGATGCCATCAACATTGATGGGCAAGTACCTGTTTAATAAATATACTGAGATCTTTGGCAAGGTATACATGAACCATATTTTAGAATAGGTTTTTCGCGCCTGAGGACCCCCCATAATGATATCCAACCAAGCTTCAAACCGTCCCATACTTCCCAGCAGAGTATAAGTATAGCATTTGCTTACGAAAACTCCCTCATCTCTCTTTCATATTTATTTCTCATTGGCCTTGGTTGGCAGCTACTGCAGGTTCACCACATATTTACCTGATGCCTCCTCAACTGATTGTCCATTGACAGTAATACTGTGAGGACTGCCATTTTCTTCTTCCTTTAGTACGTTTGTTTACTTCTTTCTCATGATTTACATATTTTATGTAATTGTAAATTATCCAGATATTAAATCATCTAATTGAGGTGTCAATTGGAAAGATTTCAACCATTTCGTCACAAAATACTCTCAGGTAACTCTTTAGTTTGCTGGCAATGAACTCTTTTCATTCATGAGAGACCATTTGCCAACTACTTCCAAGATTTCTGGAGTGGATGGTATTTTCCTCCATTTAGGCCTGTCCCTAGACATTCAAGTCTATACTACAACAGGAACCTACATTTTAAGTGTTTGTTTCACACTGACCTCTGACACATTTGGCATTGATATATTATAGGGTTCAATAGAAAATGAAGACTTCATTTATTTATTGACTTTCTTTTATTATCTTTCATGATGTTCTGAACTAAATATTTTGCATCAGGGTAGCCTTGATCTCACATTAATATGCTGGTCTCTGACCCTGCTTCAACCACCATGACACACACACACACACAGTTTTAAATTTTGTTTTTTAAAAAATATATATTATGAGTACTCCTCTGTGACTTAATTCTCCCAAAAGATGCCTGGGAATCAGAATTTTTTTTTAAGTTTTCTCCAGAATACTATGTAGACCAGGCTGTCCTTGAACTTGCAAAGATATGCTTTCCTCTGCCTCCTCATTGTTAGCTTTAAATGCAAGAACCATCAAGACAGAGCTGGAGTCAGAAGTTTTGAAACCATTAATTTTCTTTACACATTGTGTATGCTAAAATAGCCCCAATCTCTTTATATTCCTGGCCCAGCTCTTTGAGTGCTGAGTTTATAGGCATGCACCCTTCACCCATGTGATAAATTTAATTTACCAAAAATGTCAGCACAGACTTCATTGTCTCAATCCATCCATGTCAAATGTTGTTATGAATACTTTGTAATTATAAATAATAATCACAAAATTCTAATAGTGATATCTCTCCATACTCTGTTTTCTGAAAATGGTTAAGTGGGGGCACCTACTTTCTACAAAGTAAATAGTTTAGTAAGGACTGTCTCACTGGGATACCTGGCACCCTAATTTATTCTGAGAACCACGGGATATACTAACAGATACACAAAACTATGAAAAGTGTTTATTAAGAAATTTCCAATATTATTGTGGCCTCATAAAAAGAGATTGGCAATAAACCTTCTGTTTCTATCTTGTGGAACAGTTTGAGGAGTAGTGGTATTAGTTCTTCCTTGAATGTCTGGTAGAATTCTGCACTGAATCCATCTGGCCCTGGACTTTTTTTCGTTGGAAGGCTTTCGATGACTGCTTCTATTTCATTTCGGGTTATAGGTCTATTTAAGTTGTTTGTCTGTTCTTGATTTAATTTTGGTAAGTGATAGTTATCCAGAAACTTGTCCATTTCCTTTGAATTTTCAATTTTTGTGGAATACAGATTTTCGAAGTATGACCTGAAAATTGTCTGGATTTCCTCTGTGTCTGTTGTTATGTTCCCCATTTCGTTTCTGATTTTGTTAATTTGCATGTTCTGTCTCTGCTTTTTCGTTAATTTGGATAAAGGTTTATCAATCTTGTTAATTTTCTCAAAAAACCAACTCTTTGTTGCATTGATTTTTTGTATTGTTTTCCTGGTTTCTATTTTGTTGATTTCAGCCCTCAAGTTGATTATTTCCTGGCGTCTGCTCCTGCGGGGTGAATTTGCTTCTCTCTGTTCTAAGGTTTTCAGTTGTGCTGTTAATTCATTTATGTGACTATCCTCTGTTTTCTTCATATGGGCACTTAGTGCAATGAACTTCCCTCGTAGCACTGCTTTCAAGGTGTCCCATAAGTTCGGGTATGTTGTATCCTCATTCTCGTTGAATATTAGAAAGTCTTTAATTTCTTTCTTTATTTCTTCTTTGACCCAGGAGTGGTGCAATTGCACATTGTTAAGTTTCCATGAGTTTGCAGGTTTTCTGCTATTTGTATTGTTGTTGAATTCCAATTTTAAAGCATGGTGGTCCGATAAGATACAGGGGACTATTTCTATTCTCTTGTATCTGTTGAGGTTTGTTATGTCTCCTAGTATGTGGTCGATTTTAGAGAAGGTTCCATGTGGAGCAGAGAAGAAGGTATATTCTTTTGTCTTTGGATGGAATGTTCTATAGATGTCTGTTAGCCCCAGTTGAGACATAACTTCTGTTAATTCTTTTGTTTCTTTGTTGAGTTTCTGATCTGTGGTCCTGTCTAGTGTTGAGAGTGGTGTATTGAAGTCTCCCACTATAAGTGTGTGAGGTTTTATATGAGCTTTGAGTTTTAGTAGTGTTTCTTTTACGAATGTGGGTGGCTTTGTATTAGGGGCATAGATGTTCAGAATTGAGACAGACTACAGCTAGGATATCTGAATCTTCTTCGAATCCCCCAAGACAGCGCCCCTTACCAGCAGGAAGTAGTTTGGAAAGAACGACGCCCAAATTCCCAAATATTGTGTATAAATGTTTGTTTTCATTTAATTGGACTTTGTTATATAAAATTAAATAAAAAATACTCTATATGCAAAAAAAAAAAAAAAAAAAGAAATTTCCAATAACTGGGCTACAGAGATGGCTCAGCAGCTAAAAGCACCCGCTATTCTTATTGACGATAAGGGTTCAATACACATTGAACACCTAATGGCTTACAACCATCTGAGTAAGTCTCATTTCAAAGAATCTGGTGCCCTCTCCTGGCCTCTGCAGAAACCAGCCATAAACAAAGTGCACATACATACATGCCCTCAGAACCTATGAAATAGTGCTGGGCATTGTAGCACACACATGTAATACTTTAAATGAAAAGAAACCAGAAGGTGAGGGCTGTTGTTCTCTAAGAACCCTTACGTTAGAACAAAACAATCATTACATTGGATTGAAAATTTTGACAACCTCTGCTTCTCAAAACTGCAGGGCATGTGGTGAGTTTTCCTGTTGCTAATTGATTCTTCTTGTTCATTTATCATTAATTTTCTTTCTTTCTTTTTTTGGTTATTAAATCTCTGTCTATTTTCTATTTGTTCATTATTTGGAGACAGTGTCTCATTCTGTGTTCCATGGCATGCCTCAAGCTGAGAGATCCTCCTGCCTTTGAGACCTGAGTGCAGGGATTAAAGGTTTCAGGCCCATGTTAATTTTATTAATTAATTATTTTATTTATTTAATTTTTTTTGCATCAAGTTTCTCTGTGTAGTCCCATGTGTCCTTGATTCACTCTGTAGACCTTGCTGGGAGGTAAGTCATAGAGATCCACCTGCATTTGCCTCCCAACTACCGAAAATAAAGTCATGGACCACTACTGTCTGAATATTTTTTAAATTATACCTGTTGAAGTTTCTCAAAGTTCCTGAAGTTCATGAAGGTCTTGAAGAAGGAGATCATACAGTATGTACTGAAACAGATTCCTTGGACCAAAGTAAAGAAGACTTATAGGAACATCTTGCCAACCTACTGGTGAAGCATCATACAGAAGAACCTTGAGATGTGACCTTCAGAATCTTCCAGAATATCAATAGGAAGGATGCCAGTGATAGGTCAGCAGGAGATTTGCTGGTGAGTTGGGTCAACTTCTTTACCATGAGATTCATGTCATAATTAAGATAATTCTTCTTTAGGCCCAACTCCCATAGGAAAGGCAGGTATGGGGCCCATTTTTCTATTTGAGGAAGTAGGCACACTGGGGTAGATATGTTAGCTCTGATCTTTGAAGTCAAATGAATGAAGGTTTCATGCCCTAAACTACCTAGATTGTAAAACTTCTACCTAGGACATCAGTAATTTTGCCCTTGCATCAAAACTGAATACTTAACTCTAGAGTGACGTGGTCGCTCTGGATTTGGACTGTCAGCAATAGGAAACACATGGGGATGAGGAAATTGGCTCTGTCTTTGTAAACATGAAAACCTGACTTCAGAAACCACATAAAAGCCAGGCACCATAGCAAGTTGTCCCTTCGGCATGGCAAGTTGTAAGCCAGCTGAAAAGAAATCTGTCTCAAAACCTGACATGCAGGAGGGGCTGGAGGGATAGCTTAATATTTAAGAACACCTGCTCCTCTATCACAGGACCTGGGTCAGTTTCCAGAAGCCAGATGATGGTTCACAACTATTATGTAACCCAATGGTCAGGGAATCTAGTGCCCTCTTCTGTCTCCTGAAGGCACAGCACTCATATGATACACATATATGTATGCAGACAAAAGAACCATATACATCAAATTAAAGCAAGCCCGTTTTTATTTTAATGCAGGGCACCTGAAGAAGACACCCAGTGTTAGTCTATGGTTTCAACATGTATTGATTCTGTATCCTTCCCCCCATCCACCCACCTATATACTTATAATGCATGTATTTGAAACAAATCTAATCAGTTGTGAAATAAGTTTTCTCATTTTTTGTCAAGGCTGGTATGTTTATATCTTTAACAAGCACAGGTATAAAATGGAAAAGCCATTTTTCATTAAATAGCATGGTTTTAAGAGTCACATATTTATTTACTCTTGTATAAAATATCAGGATGCAATTTTCTGATAAACTTAGGTCTGTGGCTACAAAAGGTTCTTCACACCTTAGTGTTTTGTTTGCTGTTTTAAAAATGTCTCTGTGCTGTTCTTTTACTCTGACTTCTTCTGGGACTCCAGATGTGAGCTCAGCATTTGGCTTTGGTTCCAGTGTTGTCCACAGTCATTAAATTTGAATACAAGCTTTGTACTTAGTCCATGCCCTTTACCATGTTTGCTATTTCTCTGTACTTGCCATCACTCTGAATATGCACAACAGTCTGAATGTGATTTGCCTATGAATTTGATGGTAGAAGCTACTCTAGAATATCTTTTAGACATATTTTAATATGTGCTTATATTAAACATTTAGAAAATCATTTTGACCATTTTCTCCTATAGGAAACTCCAGAGGTTTAATCTGTTTGGAGATAGAAGCAAAGAAGTCTATCCAGCACATACCTCAAGAGGGAAGAACTTGACTTCATGAAGATTAATCAGTTAAGTCACACAGTAAGCTTTACAAGGGCATGTGTTAATAACAAGTCTAGCTCTTGATTGAAAAGTAGTAAGACACAATCAAGAACAGTGATCTTTAAAAATTATGGAGGTAACGTACAGGCAAGAAGATCTGAATCCACATTTCCTGATCTTGTGTAAATGCTGTAGAAGCATGATGGACTACCTACAATTATAACTTTGGCAGGCCCAAGGTCAGGTATCCCAGAGCAAGCAGGCCCACAGAGGCTAGCCCTGTCAGCAGACTCTGGTTTGATTGAGAGAGCCTGCCTCTCTCTCTCTCTCTCTGTCTCTCTCTCTCTCACACACACACACAGTGTTGGGCTAGAATATATGTCCTAGAAATATCTTAACTGCATTTTAGTTGTGATTATGTGACAATTGATGGCATAAATCTTTTGGGATAAATAATATAGCTTGCTGGGTAAGTATTGCTATGTGAATTGTTACTATTTTATTTTATGCATTTTAAGTGCTTGCCTGCATGGGTATATATGTACCACATATATGTCTCTTTGCTACAAGTCAGAAGAGGGTTTTGGTTCTCTTGTAAATGTAGTGAGTGAAGGTAGTGTGCTGGTGGGTGGGTGCTGAAAAATGAACCTGGATTCTTCTGCAGAGAAAGCTCTCTTACACAAATCCCATTCCTGCTATTTAAAGGTATTATTTTTTTCACTTGCTTTTATTATCTTTTCTGCATGTTTAATGTATCTTACTGATTACATTGTAATGTGAGACTAATTGCATTTGTAGATTGGATAGAAATAAAGTAATGGGAAACAATATATCTCAACATTGAATGCTTTGTGTTGCCCATTTCTAAAAGATTAGTGTCAAGTGCTAATGATAACATTGTGTTCTGTTTCCTTGTATAATTTAGCAGCTGTTTGAAAAATACTGAGTAGGAGTAGGAGACTAAAATAGCTGTCTTGTGTTTTTCTGCTGGAAATAGTGACCCCCCCAACATCCCTGTTGTCTCTAACTCAATTGCCAACACTATGGAGCACCTAATTTTACTAGGCAATGGTATTTCTGGCAACAGAACGCTTATTACTGCAGTTGAACTAGAGTGGTGTGTAAATCTGAGTTCACTTGCCCTGGATTTCTGTGATTTTACAGCTGAGATGGCAAGAGTCTTAACTGATAGCAACCATGTGCCTTCACAGCGATCTCCTGGTCTGCAATGTTTCAGTGATGCACAAATGATTACACAACATGCCAAATGATGAGAACTATAAAGCCCTAGCAGGAAAGATCTCCAGCCTTCAGGTCTATCTAATGGCTTTTGATGTGCAAGGAGAAGACATGCTAAAGATTCTGAAACCCAGTATACCACTTGAGAGTGTTCACTTTGACAGCTATGTCACTTGTGTCTCAGGGGCTATTGTTGATCTTATATCCAGGCAGTACAGCAAATTTCTCACCCATTTTTTATTGGTAATTGATGTAAGTGACACGTCTGGTTTTCCAGATCTTAGTGACAGGTGCAATAAAGATCAATTTATTTTATCAGCATGGAGGTGCACAAAGCTCATGGTGTGTGGTTTTATTCACTATAACTTGATACTGGCATCATACCTTAAAGTGTTTCATTCTGGTAAATATATCGCAAGTTTGAAAGTCCTGTCTCAACCCTGAGTGCTCTATCCCTGGGTCCCTGTAATGATTTTACCTGTCATGAGGAAATAATACTAACGTAGCTAAGGAAATAGATATGTAACTACCTACATTGGGTATATTCACTCCAATCAGAAGATCCTGAAATGATTAGGAGGAGGGACACAGAAAGAAGGAAAGTGTGACTTTTATACTTACAACCTCATCTTTTAGATTCTAGTGTTGATGTATTTACTATATTGTTTAAATTATCTATTACTTATACATATGCTTACTTCTTAGCCATTCATCTTAGTATGTGTACTATTCTCTTTTGAATAGAGTTGCTATTCAAATATACTAAGAGAAAATTTTACTTTAATACAAATACATTTTATTTTAATATAAATAATATATGAAAATGTCTTACCTAGGCATGGCATCACAAGTAAATAATCTCAGCTCTTGAGAGGCTGAGGTAGGAAGATTGCCAAGAGTTTGAAAGGGCAGTCTGGTCTACATAAGTGTTCTAGTCCAGCCTGAGATACAGTGTGAGACCATGTTCATAAATTAGTAATAATCAGAGTATAGTGGCACACATCTTAAATCCCAGGACTTCAAAGGAAGAGGAATACAGATCTCTGTGAGTTCAAGGCCATCATGGTCTACAAAGCTAATTCTAGGACCACCAGCGATGCTACACAGAAAAATTCTAACTCAAAAAACAAAAAGAACCAACAAATAGGTAACACAACAAGCAAGGACTGTTTTACCTCTATAGTAACTCTTTCATTGTTTTTGAAACTATTTTTCTTAGCCTGCAATTGTGTCCCTTTAGGTTTTACTTTATAATTGGCCATAGAATTATAGGTAATAGACAGAAAAAGATCCATATTAAAATTAGCAAGTGGTTGTTGGGGAAGATGGCTCGCGGAATGAAGTGCTTAATGTGCAGGTACAGGACTAGTGTTCATATATCTGGAACCCATCTAACAGCCAGGCAGCTTGGTGGCCACCTCAAGTCCTCTACTCAGGAACAGAGAATAGAATCTCTCCCTGGGTCATGCTGGCTAGCTATTCAAGTTCTGGTTCAATGTCAAGATCCTCTCTCAACTAACAAATCAGAGAGCAAACAGGAAAGGCATCCAGTGTCACCTTTAGACCTCTAC
The DNA here is from genome assembly GCF_943737965.1 of Phodopus roborovskii. NCBI lineage: Eukaryota > Metazoa > Chordata > Mammalia > Rodentia > Cricetidae > Phodopus > Phodopus roborovskii. The sequence continues at coordinate 130,092 of NW_026126770.1, read as the reverse complement.
AAGTTGGCATACACTTGCATGCATGCACATTGTGTAAAATAAAAACAGGGATTGCCAAACAATCCTTTTTAAAGCTTTTTCTTTTCAGAGTCTTAGATAGAAATAAAGCTTCATCATCTTCCTCACTTATCCTTTCCCAGAGGTGACCTCTGTTCTGAGGCTGACACATAGTCTTATGTTTCCTATGACTTCTGATAATAAACCATTGCTCTCAAAGTTCCAGATGTCATGACTGTAGACTATGAGAAGCCATAGGAAATATTTTTGCAATGAAGAAAAATTCCTGTTTTGTAAATCGGGTTTTTGTTTGTTTGTTTTGGTCCTCAAGACAGGGTTTCTGTGTGTACCCTGGCTATTCTGGAACTCACTCTGTAGATCAGGATGAACTCAAACTCAGATATCTACCTGCCTCTGACTCCTAAGCACTGGTTCTAAAGGCATGTGCTATCACAGCCCAGATACATACATACTTACATACATACATACATACATACATACATATATATATGGGACTTAGGTGGGAAATAAAATGTGTTCCTTATGATAAATCAAATGTCTTTTTTTTTTTTTTTTTTTTTTTTTTTGCTGAGTGAAATACCACTTGACAGCTCACAACTCTGTGACATTCTTAAGAGAGTATGAAACACCTAGGTAGTCATGACTTTTTATTCTCAATTTGTTTTAAAGGGAAAGGACTGACATGGTGAAATACAAATGTGTAGCTTCTTATGAAGCACTTACCGAGGAACAGAGTAAACTTACCAAAGACAGAATAAAACAGAAGAGAAGGACAGATGCCTTCTTCTTATATTTAAGATGATACCATGTGGGCACTCATCCTCATTGCTATTGCTGGTCTTTGTGGCTCTCATCTCAAATGCTTGCAGTCACTGAAGAAAGCATTAATATTTACCAAGGTGAACTAACCGAGGATGATGTGGATTCCCGTGCATAACCTTATTGAGCAGAGCAAGTATCGCTGGGCCTTGGTCAAACTTGGCAAGCAGTCCTGGACCCTGAATCACTCAGTGTCTTCACTAAACCAAATTGTCATTTTTACAGAGAGATACTAAACTTCAATGAAGACATTATGTTTTGTAAAATGTATAATTTCTGTGTCCAGATATGCAAGTAGGGTCTTAGTATTTTTTTTAAGTATTGTAAACTAAACAATTTGTGCTGTGTTAAATCAGCTTTATAGGATTATATATGTATATTCTATTTCTTGATCAAAGAAAATAGTTAGGTATTGGTTTTACAAGTAGAATGTTACATTGTACAGGGCTTTCTTGGTTGATTAGATTGTTACCAAACCTTAAGGGCAAATAGACAATAATTATCTGAGGTTGCTGCCTAACTTTTTCATTGAGGTACTCTGCTTTTTGGACATTTTTATTCTTTCTTTTTCAAAATGCCGAGCTCAGAAGCCAAATACACACACACACACACACACACACACACACACACACACACTCATAGCATAGCCAGGTGGATTGAATGCAATGCACTGCATCTATGTATTCTGGTAGCATCTCATTGATTTTGGTTTAAAATAGAAGGGAAGGTAGTGTCCCAAATGAGATATCTTTAACAGAAACCTGAGTTTAACTTTTATTAACTATATAATAATTGATACTGCCAATTACCATTCTGAATTTCATATAGTATAAGTTAGATATTGTTTATCCTTTTTAAATGCATTTATATAAACTGAACCCTCAAATTGCTGGATATTTTAGGCTATATCCGACTTAAGTTTTTTCACCTCTTACATTCAAGTTAGCTTCTTCAGCCCAGATATCAAAACAGTGGAGGAAGAAATGAACTGTATTCCAGGGAATACTTCAAGGCTAAGTGAAAGCACAGAACTGTAGGCAAACAGGCTTGCAAAACAATATTAGTCATAACATCCTTAACAAGTCACAGGATTCTCTCTGTCAGCATGCATGTCAGCTGGCAAAGAATAGATCTGCATGAAAAAGTGCCCACATGCTGGCTGGATCTGGCCGCTTTGGCCAGCTGGATGCTGCTAGATTGTACTATTTAATGTCGAATTGACTTGTGGTAGACAGCTGTGCTGTGTGTCAGCATCCTCAGATGAGGGATGGGAAAAAAAAGACAAGGAAAAAAACGCATTTGAGTGAAGAGAGAATGGAAGGGAAAGAAAGGAAACACAAAAGCTTGTTCCATGACAGGTGTGAGTTGCTATGGTACATACAATAATGTTAAGGACAGCCTCCAATAATCAAGTAAGTAGCCGACATGGGTGGCTAGCAGTGCTGAGACCTGGCTGCTCCATTGGAAGTTTGGAAACACAATTTATTTATGGAACAACTTTATATATCTTAAAATGGTTTTACCATCTTATATTAAATGAACTGTTGACAGGCGTGCACTTTGTCCAGTGAGCACATACTATGTGGATTTTATATGCACATCTGTAGTGTGAATCCACTGGCACAGTGTGTGTAAATTCCAGATGTGGTGAGAGTTTCCCTTGTACAGGTCATCAGATAAAGCAACTCCTGACAGAAACTGTAAGGAAACCAGCAAAATGTTTGACCCAAAGATGGATGTTGTATGGTTTATGTTAAATATATATTCTTTTAATCACTGAAGAAAGCATTAAAAAGTGACCATTGTAATGTATTTTATTGTATATGAAACACAAACTGTCGATGTTTAAATAAAACTCTTTGGCTGCAGAGTTTAGAAAGCTTAAGTTTTTTTTTTTCACTTTGAGAAAATCCAAGCTTACAAACAGACTAAGTCAAGCATGTTAACACACTCCTATAATCCTAGTTCTTAGAGACAACAGGAAGATTGTAAATTGAAGGTCACTGTCTCAGTTACTTCTCTGTTGCAGTGAAAAGCACCATGACTAAGGCATCTTATAAAAGAATGTGGTTAATTGGGCTCACAGTTTCAGATGGTGGAAGAAAAGCAGGACACCAGCAGGAAAATCTGAGAACTCTTTTCTTCATCCACAAGTAGGAGGGAGGAAGAACTGAATATGGCACAGGGCTTTTGAAACCTCACAGTCCTATATCTTAGTAACTGTTCTATTGCTGTGTGAAATGACACCATGACCAAGGTAGCTCCTGTAAGTGGAAACATTTAACTGGGGGCTTGCTTACAGTCTTGGTGGCTTAGACAATTGTCAACATGTGAAAAGAATGGCAGCATGCCAGCAGGGATGGTTCTGAAGAAGTAGCAGAGTTGCTTTTTTTTTCATTTATTTATTTTATATAACCAAGTTCATTTAAATGAAAACAAACATTTATACACAATATTTGGGAATTTGGGCGTCATTCTTTCCAAACTACTTCCTACTGGTAAGGGGCGCTGTCATGGGTGATTCGAAGAAGATGCAGAAATCCTGGCTGTAGTCTGTAAGTTTTGAATGTAGGATCACCTCATACTCTGTTTCAGGTGGTCTGGCTTGATCAAACCACATTAGTCTGGAAGGAATCCACATCTTTTTATTTTCTGTGGAAACAAAAATAGAAATCCTTTTCCCCAGTAACTTGTCCTTGAACTTAAATTTTGGAGTCAAAGCATTTTTTAATTTAATTTATTATTTTACATATCAATCCCAGTTCCCTCTCCCTCCCTCCCTCCTTCTCTCCCTTCCTCCCTTCCTCCCTTTTTCCCTCTCTCTTCCCTCCCTTTTCTCTCTCTGCCCTCTCACATGCCCTCTAACCATCCTCTGCTCCCATACCCCCACCCCAATTCCATATGTAGGGGAATGCCATCCAGTTGGGGCCATGTAGGTCTGACAGGTCATGTGAAGTAGGGACTAGGGCTTCTCTCCTGCCTCTAGATTAAGGCAGTTATCCCAGTCCAAAAACTGTTGTTTCTATGTGAAATGAAAAATTTTATTTTAAAAATATATTCATGAATCTATATAAGTATTTCATATGATATCAATGCATGAATCTATATTTAAAAAGACAGTGGAAAGACAAAAGCCACATGGCAACATACTCTGAAGTGTTGTAAACATCACTTCCTAACAGATGTTTTCCATTGATTCAACCATTGTCTACTTTACTAAGTATTGTATACTGATTTTATGTTTTGTTTATGAAAGAAGATGAAGCAGAGATGGTTACTCTTATATCCTATAATTACACACTCACATTGCTCAAAAGTAATGCCCAATTCAATTTCATGAGCTTTCACCTGTCCCATTATCACTTCAATTAGTCTAAGTATAAGGGAAACTAAATGTCTTATCATGTCAGGCTCTTGTTTCAGGCTATGAACAAACTATGACAGCAAGAATCTGGGTCCCTAGGATTCACAGAGCAGGAGAACGACATTTAGTATGTGATTACTACAGGCCAGAATTAGCACTTAAATAATGAATTCGATTTCTTGAGTTGCAAATTTTAGGTCAGATATGGAACAATTTTGCATGTTTTTATGCCCAATGAAATTAATAGTATTTTGGGAATCAACATTGCTAATACAAAGTAAAATACTGCTCCAGGGAGAGAAAGAAGAAAGTGGGTTTAAACAGAGATTTAAGGATGTCAAGTTTACAAAAGTTTCAATATAAAACTTGATTGTAGATAAATACTAGTCATTAGTTCTTTTCAATTTGCTGAATCAAGAAATAAAATGGGAATGAAGAAGTAGATGTACATGTTGTAAAATTCTAATTAACAGAATAGAGGGAAGCAGTGCATTCAGTACAAAGCTTTGCTTTCTGTCTGGAGCAGAAACACCTCCTGGTCACTGAATGTCCCCATTGCCACTAGGGAACCATTCCAGTCATGATCACACTGCTGTGCTAGAGAATGAGTTCTTATGCTGTTCCTTTACACTGAAGCAAAATATAACTGACCAGGTGAAAACCACTGGTTGAATACACCGACAGGAAATTCATTAGTTAGGTCTCATTCTCTATTCCTATCAGTATGCAAGACCAAGAACATGAACACCAGTCTGAAGATACTTGAACTCCCTACCTCAGAAAGAGGTATCTCAAAGTAGTTACATTATGGCAGCTCTCTCAATGCAGCCCATGGAAAACAGTCAATATCTTATATGTTAAGAATAAAATGACAGGCATGGTGGTACACACCCTTAATTCAAGCCCTCTAAGGGCAAAATCAGGAATATCTCCAAAGTCAAGGCCAACCTGGTCATCACAGCAAGTACAAGGGACTACACACACAGACCCTATCTCTAAGAAGCAAGCAAACAAAATTAATCAATGTATAAATAGTTAAACTGAGAAAAGAGGAAATATATAAAAAGCCAGTCAGACTGACAGGAAGGGAATAGGGCTCTTTGCCTACTGTGTGAGCTGAGAACCTCAGCTGTCACCAGAATGTACTGTAGAAAAATAATATTCCAGCTGTCAATTAATCACCATACATTGAGCATCAGAATAGGAATGCCTGTACCTACTTTTGCTCTCTCTCTCTGTCTCTCTCTCTCTGTCTCTCCCATCTCTTTCACCTATCACACACAGCATACACAAGCACACTTGTTTTTGAAGTGTTAAAACTCGTCAGTGAACTAAGTTAAAAAAAAAAAAAAACCTGAAGTTCATCATTAGGCAATATTCTGGCTTCTTTAAACCATATGTAAGTTTTTAAAGTCTCTTATTCTTCATTTTTGGTCATTCATATCTAACTGCAAAAAGTAGGGTACATATTTCGTAAGATAACCAAATCACAAAAACTACAAATGCTTTACATCTTTTTATATAATTTATGTCTGCAGATAGATGCATTGTTGTTCACTACTCCCATGTCTGATGAACACATGCATGTCTGGTGTACTTGGAGGCAGAAGTGGCCACTGGATTCCTTAGATCTGGAGTGCTTTAAACCCCAATATGAATACTGAACTCTGGTTTGACGTAGCAGCCAGTCTTAACTACTGAGCCACCATCTCTCCAGCCATAGACATTTCCCCCTTGAACCACTGAATTGTTGGTACAGTAAAAAAGACTACATTATGGAATCATGTTTATGGAAACCTGGCTGGGTTTTTGGTTATTTATTTTGTTTTGTTTTGTTTTTTTTTTGTTGTTTTGTATAACCAATGCCAAACAAGATTATTTATTCAATTGAAATTTATTTGATTAAATATACATTACCTCTTCATTTGTCTAAAACCATAGCGAACACATTCCAGGTAAAGATACAAAGCATTCCCAGTTTAAAATAGACCAATAATAAAATTACATTTATAAAACTACCATAATTATGAATAGGTAGTCCACCTGAAAAATACTATACAGAATTAAATAAAATGGAAAAAATTACCAATAAGATTCAGAGTTAAATCATCCTTATTTACAAAATGCTATTCTGTTACCATTTGATTTGAGGAACAATATCATCACATAGGAACAGCAGTTACCTAAACTTCATCTAAAAAGAAAATGGATGCCGAGGAATCGGTCAGGTCTCCTCTGTCTCCAGATGTTCCAGTGCAGGCTGGAGGTTCTGGTGCAGGTTGACTGGAAGTAGGATTCAAGTCAGGAGAGAACTCATTTCTACTTTGAGATGTAAGAGTGGTGGAAGAACTCGAAACTTGGGGGAAGATAAGATGGAAATCCCCTTCATTTGCACACATTTCTCCCTGTTCCAAGAGACAGGAAAAAGACAGTGGGAGTTGAAACCCTGTGCTGCACCCTTGTTAAACCACTAGTTCCAGCCCTTATTCTGGTATCCAAACATTCACACCACAATATTTGATCTGCCAAATAAATCTTGACATTACATAATGGACATTTTAGCTACAAAGGACTAATAATAACATCACAAAAAATTTCAAGGGTGTTTGTCACTGGCAGCAATGCAAGATCTCAATACAGTGCAGACTTACTGGAAATAAGCTTTTTAATACATTAAAACTTTGAAACTTAACATTCAGGTCATTGATCTCGACCTGATATCCTATTTGAAGCATTTCCTGTCATGCCAAGGACAACCTTAAATCCCTCCACCACCAAAAAAAAAGCCTCATGGCATGCTCATAGAAACTTAAGACTAAAGATGAGGGCACAGAGCAGACAACTAGGACAACTAAGCTAGTTCTTGTCTAGTATTGGAAATATGATTTTCTGTGTGGAAACATGTGATTCCAAAGGGGGAAATTATACTGTAAAATCAATAAATTACTTTTATTTTAAAATGTAAGGGTTGGAAAGAATTTCAAAAAATTCAATAAATGACTAAATATGATCTTAGATTTTGATTAGGATCATGTGGGAACCACTACTTAGGAGACATACTTAATACTTTAAAACAATTTAGCCAGTAATCATAAGACAAACATCTAAGTAATTATTTTAAATATTTTTTTTATTTTAAATATTTTAAATATACTCTTATATTACATGAAGTACACATATACTTAACATTAAAAATGCTTGTAACTGAACATTGGTGGCACAGGCCTTTAATCCCAGTATTTGGGAAGCACAAACTAGCTTTCCAGTTAAGGCTCCAAAGCTATAGGGAAACCCAGCCTTGGGGAGAAAAACAAAGCAAAACAAAAACCTGCTTATACATTCAATGATCTTTTAACCTATCATATTACAGTTAAAATTCAAATTCAAATTTGCCTAATATTGATCAAGGTGAAGCTTTTACTTCCTTTGATGCTGGACAGTAACCTGTGAGCCATATAAACCCTGTCCCTCTCAAGTTGGTTCTGGCTAGTGTTTCTCCCTGTAAAAGGAACCTAACTTGATGGAAAGCACAGATAAGCACTGACACAAACACAGACCTTTAAAGAAAGCCTACATGGCATTGGAGGAAACTGCAGGCCTTCAATATCCCTTATTGGGACATACTGTTGAGGATCTGCACAGGTGTTTCCTGGTGGAGGAGTTGGTGGGATCTGTCCTCTAGGATCACCTGGTAAGGCAGGGCCTCCAGGGCCTCTAACCTTGGGAACAAGTGGAGGAATCAAGCCATGGCCAGCTGGTTGGCATTCAGCAGGGACATAGTTGGGCACACTTGCCTTCTGTAACAGAGAAACAATCAGCAGTAAGTAAAGACATTTCATTAACAGCTCCTTTCCTGGGTGTGTGAGGCATAGAAGAAAGCAGTCCATTACATTCTAGTAAGGCTGGGGATAGGCTCAGTATCCCACAAAGGTGCAGGAGCTGCTTATTTGTTATTCTAAGTAGTTTTACTGACTTCACTCTCTCCACACCTCTTCCATATTGTAGTTGAAGTTCTAGCTAAGGCATTAAGACAACAAAAGAAGAACCACGGAATACAAATTAAAAGTAACAAATCAAACTTTCACTATTTGCAGATGATATGACAGGTTACATCAGGGAATACCTAACACTGATAGACACCTTTACCAAAGTGGCAGGATACAAAATTAACTAAACATATAAAAAAATTAATCACTAACCCTACTATATACATATGATAAAGGGGCTGAGAAAGGAATCACAGAAACATCTCTTTTTTTTTTTTTGCATTATCCAAGAAAACATAAAATAGCTTGGGGTAATGTTAACCAAACAAGTGAATAACTTATTTAATAAGAATTTTGAGTCTTTAAAGAAAAAAAAATTAAAGAAGATACCAGAAAATGGGAAGATCTCTCATGCTTTTGGATAGGTAGGATTAACATAGTAAAAATAGTAGTCTTTCCAAAAGTAATCAACAGATTCAATGCAATCCCTATCATAAACCCCAGCACAATTCTTCACAACCTTGAAAGAACAATAGTTCTTCCTATGGAAAAACAGTAGACCCAGGGTAGGCTAGACAACGTTGTATAATAAAGGAACTTCTTTCTGGAGGCATCACTTTCCCTTTCTTCAAGCTCTACTGTAGAGCTATAGTCCTGAAAACAGTTTGGAACTGTCACAAAAATGGATAGGAAGACCAATGGAATCAAATTTAAAACACTGATATTAACTCATACATCTACCAATACCTGATTTTTGACAAAGCAGCTAAAGTTATACAATGGAATATAAAAAGCATTTTCAACAAATTGTGCTGGCATAACTGGAGGCTGACCTGTAGAAGACTCCAGATCACCATGCATAATACTTAAGTCTAAATATATCAAAGAAAGACCTCACCATAAATCCAGCCACATTGAACCTCCCAGAAGAGAAAGGGGGAGGTATCCATGAAAAAATTGGTACAGGAGCCTGCTTCCTGAACATAACTCCAGTACCACAGACTCTGAGATCAACAATTAATAAATGAAATCTCTTGAAATTGAAAAGCTTATTTAAGACAAAGAACACAGTCAACAAGACAAAATGGCAGCCCACACAATGGGAAAAGATCTTCAACAACCCCACATCTGACAGAGGGCTGATTTCCACAATGACAAAGAACTCAAGAAGCTAGGTACCAAAACACCAAATATTCTAATTAAAAAGTATGGTACAGAACTAAATAGAGACACCTAAGAATGTGTTCAAAATCCTCAGACACCAGGGAAATGCAAATCAAAAAACTCTGAGATATCATCTTACTCCTGTCAGAATAGCTAAAAACAAAAACACAAATGACAGTTTATGCTGGAGAGGATATGGAGACTGTAGTAAATTCTTCCACTGCTGGTGGGAGTGCAAACTCGTACAGACATTTTGGAAATCAGTATGGTGGTTCCTCAGAAAAATGGGAATCAGTGTACCTCAAGTTTCAGTAATTCCACTCTTAGGCATATACCCAAAATATGCACACTCATATAACAAGGACATCTGTTCAACTATGTTCATTGAAGCATTATTTGCTCAACTGAAGAATGGATGGAGAAAATGTGGTACATTTAAAGAATGAAATACTATTCAGAGGGAATAAACAATGTAATCTGGAAATTTGCTGGCAAATGGAAGGAACTAGATGGATCCATCCTGAATGAGGTAACCCGGTCACAAAATGACAAACATATTATGTACTCACTCATATATGGCTTTTGGACAGAGCAAAGGATGGCCAGCCGACAATCCACAATGCCAGAGAAGCTAGGAGACAAGGCGGACCCTCAGAGAGACATACATGTTGCCGTGGAGAAGGAGAAATGGGCAAGATCTTCCTAGAAAATTGGGAGAATTGTGGATGGTGGGAGTTAGGGAGAAAATGATGAGAGAGGTAGGCATGATGGAACAGGAAGATTGAGTTAGGGAAAGAATAGGGGAGAGCAAGAAAGGAGACATTATAATAGAGGGAACCATAACAGGTTTTAAGAGAAATCTGGCACTAGGGAAATGCCAAGAGATCTATAAGAATGACCCCAACTCACAATGTGAGCAACAGTGGAAAGGCTACCATAAATGCCTTACCTTGATAATGAGATTGATAACTAACTTATATGCCATCATAGAACCCTCATCTAGTAGCTGATGGAAACAGAAGCAGTACCCACAGATAAACACTGAGCCAAACTCCTAGAATGCAGTTGCAGAGAGGGAGGGATGTTGAGACAAGGAGTGAAGGTCAGGGTACAGAAACTCACAGAGGCAGCCTACCTGAACAAGGGGAAACACATGTACCCAAAACTGATAACTGGGTAATCAGCATTGGACCGACTTAGACCTCTAGAATGTGGGACTCAGGTAGAAGGCCCCGTAAGTCTAAGGGGCTTCTGTCAGTGGAACCAGGATGTATCCCTGGTGCACAAAAGGTCTTTGGGTCCACATTCTCCATGGAAAAATATTCACTTAGCCTAGAGCCAGGAGGGAGGGCCTAGTCCCTACTTCAAATAATTTGACAGATTTAGATGATCCCACCTGGAAGGCATCACCCTCCCAGTGGAGGGTTACGGGAATAGGATGGGAAGGTTCCCAAGGGGGCATGAGAGAGAGAAGGATCAGGGATCAGTATCTAAAACAAGAAAAAATAATAAATATAACTAAAAAAAGATTCAAATAAGATTTCAAGGGAGAAAATCTGAAATCGTGTACAGCATCTAAACAAGCTTTGAATTTCATGTAAATGTTGTACTTCTTTTAGGGCGATATATTGGGCTTCTTTCTGTTTTTTATCTTAATATTTTTTTTTCATTAACAGGAATGGGTGTTTTCCTACATGTATATCTTCATACTATATACATACAGTTTTCTGGAAGGATACAATAAGCCTTCAGATCCCTTGAAACAGGAGGTAAGAAGGTGCTGGGAATTAAACCCAAGTTCTTTAGGAGAGCAGCCAGGGCTCTTAACCTGTAAGCCATTTAGCAAGCCTATATGGATTTTTGAGACAAGATCTGCTTATAAGGCCCACACTGGCTTTTAATTTACCATCTTTCTGATGTAGCCTGCCAAAATGCATGGGTTACATGGACCATCAAAATTTGTCTTGTGATCTGTACTATTTCACAGAAGGTTACAAGCCAACAATGAGAATGTTAACTCTAAGTACAGGTATATTATATTAATATCATAATATCACAAAGTAGAAGAGCTCTCACCTTGTTCTAATAAAACAGAGAAACTAGTTGTGGATTCTTGGGTAGAATTCAGTTTCCAATACTTACCCCAGGGTCTGTTTTGGTGGCATTCTTCTTGTATTCCAACGTGGAGGATGCTGGCCTATCTAGACAGGAAAATCAAATCAGGAGAACTTCATGAGTTCTCACTTTATCCCACGACTGTTTCCAGATCCAAGTGACCCTGACATGTTCCACTCCCCCTGGCCAGTACAGAGAACAACTGGACACAAATACAATAGTATTCCTCATTAGGGTCCCCAAAGCACCATGAGAACCTTGGAAATTTCAATAGGACAAAAGAACATTTGTTTGCAGTGTGCTGGTGACCTTTCCAACAGGCTCTTAGGTAATCGTACTAAGGTAGCCTAAGCGAAGAACTCAGGATGAAGCATCTGCTTCCTCTGTCTATGTGTGACAGCCCTTAAAATATATTTTTGTTAAAAAGTACCCTTATAGATAACAAATACACAATGAAAATTTAAATGGTTTCATTTTATACTTAATGTGATTTTCTGTCATACCTACAGTAGATACACATCTTTCCCACCTTCAGAGGGTAGTGAGTGATAATTGAAGAGGTCCTGGGAGATTCACTCAACTAAATGAAAAATGATTAAATAAGCTAACTAATAAAGAACATGAAACCAAAAAAATTTACTGGTTGTCTTACACAAATCAACTGACATTTTCCTGGCTAAAATCTTTCACTACTACACTGGATATAAATAAATGGTTTAAAAAGTTGAGAAGTAAAAAAAAAAAAAAAATATAAAAAAAAGTTGAGAAGTTTGCTATTGAAAAGAGTAAAGTTTGTATTACAACCCTTGAAGGAAACCCTTCAAATGGCAACAAAACTAACCTTAACACATTCATTAGATGACATACATGAAACATGACACAACAAGAAAGGGCTAGAGAAATGTGTTTACAGGGTAATGTTATGGGCTGCTCTTCCTTAGGACTTATGCTTAATAGCAAGCCACTACACAGCAGCACACAACTATCTGTAACTCCACTTCCTGGGGCACTGATGCCCTGTTATAGCATTCTGTGGAATCAAACACACATGTAATACACAGAAATCAGATGGTAGAGATGACAGATTAATGGGATACCTACCAAAGAAAGGTGCTAACGGGGAATACAACCAGGCCAAAGGAGAGAAGTGACTTATAGTGAACTGCAATGTGGATGTTGTCAAGGAAAGGAATATAAACCTATGACAACTGAAATGGTACTTGTCTATTACTTGAGTAACCAAAGGGGACATTACGATGTAAAACCAAAAATTATTTTTATTTAACAATGTAAGTATATAAAAAAATTTCAAGGACTTCAAAATTAATTATGTTGGAGAGGATGTGGAGGAAGGGGAACACTCTTTCACTGCTGGTGGGAGTGCACACTTGTACAGCCATTTTGGAGATGACTATGTTGGTTCCGCAGGAAAATGGGAATCAGTTTACCACAGATCCGGCAATGCCACTCTTAGGCATATACCCAAATGATTTACATCCATGAAACAAAGACATGTGCTCAACTATGTTCATAGCAGCATTATTTGCAATAGCAAGAACCTGGAAGCAATCTAGATGCTCCTCAACTGAAGAATGGATAGAGAAGATGTGGCACATTTACACAATGGAATACTACTTTACAGGAAAAAAAAACCAATGGAATCTTGAAATTCACAGGCAAGTGAATGGAACTTGAAGAAACCATCCTGAATGAGGTAACCCAGTCACAAAAAGAGGAACATGATATGAACTCACTCATATATGGAATTTAGACATACAGTAAAGGATCACCAGCCTATAATACACACCTCCAGAGAAACTAGGATACAAGGAGGATTCTAAGAGATTCACTTAAGGTCCGTCAGAGAAGGGGAAAGGGACAATGTCTCTGAGCATTTTGGAAGTGGGGGGACAACAGTGAGTGTAGAGGGAGCTAGGAGAAAGAGAAGGGGAGGACAGGAAAGCACGTGGGACTTGGAAGATTGAGTCAGAGGAGCAATAGACAAGAGAGGAGAGAGAGAGACAGAGAGAGAGAGAGAACCATAAAAGAGGGAGCCATTAAAGGTTTGAAGAGAAAACTGACTCTAGAGAAATATCCAGTGACCTACAAGACTGACCTCAACTAACAATTTGAGCAACAATGGAAAGGCTACCATAAATGCCATTTCATGATAAGGAGATCAACGACTAACTTATCATCCATCATGGAGCCCTCATCTGGTAGCTGATGGAAACAGAAGCAGACACCCACATTTAAACACTAAGTTGAACTGGAATCTAATGCAGAGAGGGAGGACAAGACCAGACATCAGAAACACACAGAGACAGCTGACCTGAACAAGGAGGAGCTAATGGGCCCCAGACTGATAGCTAGGAATCCATCATGGGACTGAATCAGACAGCCTGAACATGGGTCTCAGTTGGAAGGCCTGGGCAATCTAAAGGACCTTGGTCAGAGGAACCAGGATGTATACCTGGTGCACAAATGGACTTTGGGAGCATATTCCTTTAATCTGGAGGCAGAAGGGGAAGCCTATTCCCTACTCTAAATGACTTGACAGATTTAGGTGACCCTTCCTGGAATGCATCACCCTACATGTGGAGTGGGGTGGTGGGAGTGGAGGGTGGTCTGAGGAGATGGGAGAATGGGAGAGAGGGAAAGAGCAAGTGAGGGAGAGGGAACTGGGGTTGATATGTAAAATAAATAAATAAAGAAACAAACAAATAAAAATTGTATATCTCCCTCTTTAAAAAAATTAAAATATAATCATGTGGGAACTGCTATTCAGGAGTAATGCTTGAAACCACTTTTAAATAACTTTTAGAAAACATATAACTAATTATTCAAATAATGGCCCCAATGCATTTCTATGAAATGAAACACACATAATTAAAATCTAAAAACTACTTGCATCTGGGCATTGTTGATACAGACATTTAATCCCAACACTTGGGAAGCAGAGAGATGTGGATTTCTGTGAATTCATGGCTAGTCTGTTCTACTGAGTGAGTTCCAGGGCAGGCTTCCAACATATACAAAAACTTTGCCTTGGGGAGAATAAAACAATCAAACAAAAATACCCCACAAACAGTCTGTACTTTTACTGATCTTCTGGCCTATCACAGCACAGTTCAAATTCAATGTTCCTTATGGTGGATCAAGGTGAAACCTTGACTTACTTTGTTGATGGAATGTATCTTTGAACCATGAAAACTGTTTCCCCCTCAAGTTGGTTCTGGCCAGTATTTCTCCCAGTAACAGAAACCAAACTTGAATAAAAGAACAGATAAACATTGACACATGCAGGGACCTTTAAAAATGCCTACCTGGCACTAGAGAGAAAGGTGGGCCTGCAAAGTCCCTGGGTGTGATATACTGTCCGGAATCTCCACAGATGTTTCCAGGAGGAGGTGGAGGCAGGATTGGGCCTCTTGGATTCCCTGGAAAGGCAGGGCCTCTAGGACTTCTGACCAAAGGATCCAGTGGAGGAATCACGTCATGACCAACCGCATTGCATTCAGGAGGACTAGAGTTAGGCAAAGGTGCCTTCTGTAACAGAGTCACAATCAACAGTAAGTGAAGCTTCTTGATTCATAGCTCCTTTCCTGTGAGTGTAGGAATTATAGAAAGCCTGGGAACAGGCTGAATTTTCCTCATGTGTGTGAGAGCCACTTATTCACAGTCAGAAGTAGTTTTACTATCTCAACAGAAAGCTTTATGGATGGAACTAATCATCTACCTAGCTCCACCACAAACACAAATACAGTAAAAGCAGATCAAAACAGACACTTTTAAAAACAGATATACACCAGGATATGTTGGCACAGGCCATAAATCTCAGAATTTGTCTATTAGAGAAAGGTGGATATCTGTCAGAATGAGGGTGTCTGGTCAACAGAGTGAGTTCCAGGACTGACTCAAGATCTACTGGGATATCCTATCTCTAGGAAAAAACAACAAACAACAACAACAAAACCCCCCAAAACATAGAACTTTTATCAAACATAGATGCAAAAGGAAAATGTTTAACATGTTGGTGATTTCAAAATGATCCAAATTAATTTTATATTTGAAAAATGAAATACATGTTTAGATTCAAATAAGATTCAAGGAAGAAAATCTGAAATAGTAGACAGCACATATACAACCTTTGAAGTTCTTCTAAAACTTGCACTTCTTTAAGTAGGAGATATCAAGTTTTTTTCTCTTGCTTTTTTTTTTTTGTATATTTATAATGCCAAAGAAATGGGTGTCTTGCTTGCATGTATATCTGCATTCATTGTTAAATTTTTGATTGTGAGCCTTGCCTTTAATGGCTGAGCCATCTCTCCAGCCCTATAAACTCATTGTGAAAGAATGATAGGATAGGGATTCAGATCCCTTGAATTGGAGGTAAGGATTGTCTGCCTGAAATCATGTGCTGGGATTCAAACCCAGCTCCTACGGGAGAGCAGCCAGTGCTATTAACCTGTTAGCCATTTCTCCAGCTCAGTAGTTTTTTGATTCACAATCTATGCATATTGGCTACACTGGCTTTGAATGTACCATACTCCTGCCTCATGATGTGGGAGTTGGAAAAAACTCGAATCTTGTGGTGAGGTAAGATGGAAATGCCCTGGGTTCAGTCACATTTCTCATGTTCCAAGAGATGGGTAAAGGACAGCTTAAGTTCAAAGCCCAAATACAAAACCAAAATCTTCAGCACTTGTACTGATAGCCCATCACTCAGACATTACTTGATCTAAGACATAAATCTTGACATTGACAAAAAAACCTTCTTAGCTACATAGGACTAATAAGAAAGAATGTCTCCAGCAATTTTAGGTACATTTTACCTATTTTGGCAGCTATGCAAGATCTCAATACATTGGAGACTTACTGCAAAATAGATTTTCAATGGAGTAAATCTCAAAGACTTAACATTCCCATTATGATCCTGACTTGATATCCTACAAGATATATTTCCTGTGTTGCCAATGAAATAAATTCCCTCCAAAATTCTCATATCATTCTCCTAGAAGGTTAAGAGTAGTTGCCATGGCAAAGTACAGACACTTAGGACAACTGAGATGGTTCTAGTCTAGTACTTGAACACTTGATTTACCGTATAGGAACATGTGAAGCAAAAGAGAAAATTATGCTGTATAAACAACAAATAACTGTTATTTTCAATTGTAAAGGCTGGAAAGAAGTTGAGGAATTCAACAAATTCAGTGAGGTCCATGACTGGCACCATATCTAATGGGAACACTATCTCTAGTTAAAAAAAAGAAAAAGAAAAGAAAACAGACACGTTTTAATCGAACACACACACACACACACACACACACAGGAAAATGATTGATATGTGGACATTTATAAAATGACAAAGTCATTTGAAAAGTAAAATACATACATATTAATATTCAAATAAGATTCCAAGGAAGAATTTATGAAATAGTGTAAAGCAAGTAAACAAGCTTGGAAGTTCATGTAAAAGTTGAACTTCTTGAATGGGAGATATCTGGTTTCTTTTTCTTGTTGGATTATTTTAGTGTTTTTTTTTTTCATTTCACAGATATGGTATATTTGCCTGTATGTATGTCTGCATACTATAGTCATTCAGTGTTCTGTAAGGATAGAATATGCAAATCCCTTGGAGGTAAGATGGATTGTGAGCCACCACTCCAAGCTTGGAAATTAAACCTAGGTCCTGTATAAAAGGAGACATTGCATTTAACTGGAATGCCATTTCTCAAGTCTGTGTGGTTTAATGAGGCATATTCTGCATATATAGCCCACACTGGATTATATATTCCCATCCTACTGCCTCACTCTGGAAACTGCTGGGATCACATGTACCATCAAACAAAGGCTAGTGAGCTAAACAATTTCACATAAGGTTACAGACCAACAAAGAAAGTTAATGCTAAGCGCAAGTATATTTAACTCAAGCCTTGCTCTAAAATAAACAAGAAACTAGGTGTGCATCCACGGGTAGAATTCAATGTTCAGTACTTACGTTAGGATGATGTTTGTTGGCATTCTTCCCAGAATACAATGTGCAGGATAAATACATATATAATAGGTAAAATACATACATAATAGGATCCCAAAAAGATTTCAAGAAAGAAAATCTGAAAGAGGGTACTGAAAGTAAACAAGCTTGGAATTCATCTAAAAGTGTACTACTTGAAGTGTTCGATATCAGGTTTATTTCTCTTGTTTGCTTATTTTAGGATATTTTTTATTTCAGAGACATGGGAATTTGCCTGCATGTATTTCAACATATTGTATCCATTCAATATTCTGGAAATATATGATAGGGCATCATATCCCATGAACAGGAATTAAGAAGGATGGTCATCAACTACACAGGAGTGGGGAGTTAAACCCATGTCCTGTAGGAGAGCCAGCCAGTGGTCTTAAAAGTGTAAGCCATTTCTCTACTCTAGGTTAATTTTTTGAGGCAAATTGTCTTAAATAACCCAGACTGGCTTGAAATTCCCCTCCTCCTGGGTCAGCCAGCAAATTGCAAGGAACGCATGGACCATCAAATTCTGGCTTGTATTCTGTAAAATTTCACAGAAAGTTACAAGCCAACAATGAAAGTGTTACAGATAATTGAAAGTATATTTAATTAATATCACGTATGAAACAACTCTAACCTTGTTCTAATAAAATAAGAAACCAGTTGTTGATCTATAGGTAGAATACAATTTCTAATACTTACCACAGGGTCATGTTTGGTGGCACTGCTACCAGATTCCAATGTGGAAGTGACTGGTGCATCTAGACCAAAAAATGAAACCAGTGAAACTCATGAATTCTTACATTATTCCCAGATCATTTCCAGATCAAAATGACAGTGACTTGTTCCACTCCCCTTGCTGGGACACAAAACAGGTCGACACGAAGCAGCCCCAGACTTAGACAAAATTCAAAATTACGGACATACTTTTGTAGTATGTGGCTGATGCATCCAAATGACACTTGGCAAACTTGACCAGTTACCTTAAATGACCAAATTCGTATACAGCATGGACTTCCCATTTTCCAGGTGTGCCAACCTTTCCTTCAGTACATATGATATATTTCAGTTTATAGGTACCCTTATAGATAATGCAACAATTACACAATGAATATTGAAATTTCTGAATTTTATTATTTCTTAATATTAGTTACTATAATATCTATAGTAGATAAACATCATTCCGTAGTTAGTGATAGCTGAAGACATCTTGAGGGAATCAATCGACTGTATATAAAAATATTAAATTAGATAATTAATTAAGAACAAGAACACAAATTGTTTTACTGGTAGTCTTTTAATATCCATTGATATTTGCCTGCCTAATGTCCTTGTGTGGTAAACAGGATCTATCTAAATGCCTTAAAAAGAATGATGGAAGCTATGGAAGAGTAAGTTTGTATTATGACCAGATACAGGAAACCCTTCCTCTTGCATCAAAGCCAAACATCAACACATACATTGGATTACAAGCCAAAAATATTAGACAAAATAAAGTTCTGGAAAAATGGCTTAAGTGGTGATGGGTATAGTAAATCATTACTATGCCATCAAAACTAACCTTACACATACACACACACATTAGCTGACACACCTATATCTTTCACAGCATGAATAGTGTGGTCAAATGGTCAAGGGAACAGTCTACTCTTCCTTAGGACCCGTGCTTGGTTCACAGAAACTACACAGCAGCTGACAGCCATCGGTATCTGCAATTCCAGGGTCTCTGAAGGCTTCTTTGGTCCTTCACATGCCCCACACATGAATGTGATACGCAGAAAGAAGATAGAAGCATTGCCAAATTCATGGGATAACTGCCAAGGAGGGCTGCTAACAGGGCATACTACCAGCCAAAAACAGAAAAATGCCTTGCACTGAATCTCTATGAAGATGCTGAGAACAAAGCCCAAGTCCTCAGTTCTGCTAGATGAGCCAGTATTAACCAGTCACCTACTACTTCTCCAGCCACAGATTCTTCCCTCTGGAAGCACAGAGTAAAATGTCGTCATTATGGAATCATGTTGATGGGACACTGGCTGGGTTTAATATCAACACTGCCAAATATGACTATACCTCAATTACAATTTGACTATAGCTGTAGATACCAATACGATTGTCTATAACCATATGTTTCTACACATTCCTGGTCTAAAAACTTTGAGAGTAGTGGTGAAGATATCCCCAATAGGGAGACTGAATGCATATCTACCAGGATATTATTAAACATAATAATCCAATTAAAAGATACTATCCATATTGAAATCAAAGGGAAATAACTTACTCATATGATTAGTATTCATATCACACGTACTTTTTAAAAAATAATTTGAAATTCTAATTGCAATATTCTTCCAGCTGAGCACCAGGAGCAGTACAGAAGGAACATCAGTCGCCTAAACAGCCAATTAGAAGAACTGAGTGCCATGGAAAGTGCCATGTCTACTTGTGTTTCAGGAGGTCCCTGCAAGTGCAGTTTGTAGGTTCCGGTGCTGGCTGTTGGGAAGGGCGAATGAAGTCTGGAGGGGGCTCATATATACTATCATGTTGTGTAAGTGGGGCCATTGTGCTCCTTTGGGCAAGGTAAGATGGAATGCGACTCAGCACCTCCACGTTTCTAAGGATCCAATATTTAGGAGTACGACAGTGAAGTTGAACCCATTTACATTTCACTTATGCAACCAAAAGCTCCAGACCCTATTTTTGATCTGCCCAATTCAAAAGCACAATATATAATCAAACAAATATATCTTAAGTGGGTTACGTACTTGTTCAGTACATATCATTAATAAGTTCTAATATCACTAACATTTCCAGGGGTATTTGTACTATCTAAAGAGATATATGAGATCTCAGTGCACTGAAGTCTTACTGCAAAAGAGCTCTTCAATGGAGTAAACTTTCAGAATTCACATTCCTATCGTGACACGAACCTGACTTCCTAAACGTGAAATTCCCTGTAATGTCAGAGAAAGGACTGGCACCCTAAAAAAGGCATATCTTTCACCTAGGAGCATACAACTAGAGGCCATGGCAGAGAGGACACCTAGGAGCACTGATTGGTTCTTCTTCTTTATGTTATAGACACATGGATACATGATTCACAGGAACAAAATATTACATGTATTTTAGATTTTAAACATGATTGGGTGGGAACAATGATATTGGAGAAAACTTTGAAGTAATTGACTCCTGAATTTTTAGCCAAACATCGAGACATTACATACTATATTGGCCTCGGTACATTCTCATCAATGAAGACACAGAAATTTAATCTGAAAACGGTTTGCAGCTGGGCATGTGTGGCCCAGGAATCTACTCTCCGCACCCAGGAATCAAATATATGTGGATATCTATGATGTTAGGGAGGCCTGATGAACAGAAAATTGGGGGAAAGGCTCACCATATAGGGTGGGGAGAAAAAAAAAGGAAAACAGACAATAAAAACAGACACAACTTGGAAATTTACAATTCTTCTGGCCTGTCAGGACACAATTCATTTTCAAAATTCCATAATGTGTATTAAGGTGATGCCTAGACATCATAGACATTTGGACTGTAAACTGAGAGCCCTCATGACCCTTTCCTTATCAAGTTGGTTCTGGGAACTGTTTCTAACAGAATCAAGAAACAAACTTTAAGTTAAGCACAGATCAACATTCAAAAATACTCAGACTTTTAAAACAAAACCTACCTGGCATTGGAGGAAACGGTGGTCCCACAAAGTCCCCTGGTGGGACATACCATCCAGAACCTCCACAGACGTTTCCTTGAGGAGGAGGTGGTGGGATCTGGCCTCTTGGATCAACTATAAAGGCAGAGCCCTCAGATCCTCTAAGCTCAGAACCAAGTGGAGGAGTCAATTCATGTCCAGCTGCATCATGTGCATCATGGCCAGAGGTGGGCAAACGTGTCTCCTGGAACAGAGTGACAATATGCTGTCAGTGAGGTAGGTTGCTTCACTATCCCTTTACCGGGATTGTCAGGCACAGAAGAAAGCATTCCATGACATTCCAGCAAGCCATGTAACAGCCCCAGTTTGCCACATGTGTACAGGTGCCGCCTACTTGCTATCCTAACTAGGGTTACTATTTCAGCACAAATCGTTAAACATGGCAGTGACACTCTCCCTATTTCACCCTCAAACAAAAACACAGTTCATGCTGATCTAGATAGACAGACACTTTATGAAACAGATATGCACCAGGAGGTAGGTAGAGACAATGGCCTTGAATACATGAACTCCCATTCAGATATTGGTATAGTTCTGTCAGTATGTGGCCACATGGTCAATACAGTGGATCAAGACTGGAAGCATCTCTAATGGAAAAACCTATCTGGAATCGAAAATAACGATGGTTTTTATCAGACACACACAAATAGGAAAACTCTTGAGTTGAGCATATTTCCACAATGAACAAAAACAAGGCTGTGTGTTAAAAGTAAAATAGATACATATTAAGATTCCAGTAAGATTTGCAGGACAGGAGTCTGAAAAAGAGCATTGCAATTGAACAAGTGTTGAATGTCATCTAAAAGTGTTAAAAGTTGAAGTGGGAGATATCATTTTTTATTATTATTATTTTTCTCTTGTTTTTGTTAGCATTTTTTTTTTTCATTTCACAGAAAGGGCATTTTTGACTCCATGTATGTCTGCATACTATTTTCACTCACTGTTCTTGAAGGGCAAAATAGGACATCAGATCCCTTGAAATGGAGTTAAGATGGGTGGTGAGCCACCACAGAGTTTCTGGGAATCAAAACCAGGTCCTTCAAAAGAGCAGCGAATGCTTTTAATAGTGTATGCCTTTTCAGTCCTACCAGGTTTTCAAGGCACATTCTGTCCATATAGCCCACGCAGGCTTTGAAAATGCCATGCTCCTGCCTGAATCTGCAAAATGCTAGGAACACGTGGGCCATCAATCCCTGGCCCATGATCTGTATGATTTCACAGAAGGTTACAGGTCAACAATGAGTGGTGATGCTAGGTCTAAGTATACTTAATAAATATCACAACGCACAAGAGCTCAAGTCTTGTTCTAATGAAACCTAGAAACTCCTTGTGGATCCACGGGTAGATGTCAATTTCCACAACTTACCACGGGGTCGTGTTTGGTGGCACTCTTCCTGGACTCCAATGTTGAGTACACTGGCTCACCTAGAAGTTAAACCAGGAAAATTCATGAGTTCTCCCTTTATTTTCAGGAGGTTTCTCAATCCAAATACCACTGACATGTCCCATTCCCCTTGTCGGGATAGAATACAGGGCGACAGGAATACGATGGCAATGCTCATCACGGTGACAAAAGCAGCCTCAGACTTGGGAGAATTTCGATAGAACACATATGGTTTTGAAGTGTGCTGGTGACATGTACAGCTGGCTCTTAGGCAATCTTGCTTATTAGCCTTAAAGAACAACTAGAGATTCAGCATTCACATCCTGTCTGCATGGTAGGCCAACCTTTCCTTCAGGACTGGACAGGCACTGTTATGGTTGAGAACCCTTACAAGTGACTCAACAAACATATAATGATAAGTTCAATTTCTTAATATTATTTTTTGTTTATGTCCATTGCATTTATAACTACAACAGAAACACACCTTTCCTGATTCAGTGTATAATGAGTGACAGTAGCAGGCAACCTGACAGGTTAAATCTACTAAATATAAATGTTGGAATAAGATAATTTATTAAGAACAAGAAAACAAATTATTTTACAGGTAGTCGTTTAAATATCCACTGGCATTGGCCGGCTTCATATCGTTGTAGGAAACAGGATGGATACAAATAGACTGTAATCTATGAGATGATACCCATGGAACTCAGGAGAGTTTGTATTATGGCCAGATAATAGAATGCATTACTACGGCATCAAAACTAACCTTACACATACACACACACATTAGCTGACACACCTATATCGTTCACAGCATGAATGGTGTGGTCAAATGGCTCCAGTGGTCAAGGGAACAGTCCACTCTTCCTTAGGACCCGTGCTTGGTTCACAGAAACTACACAGCAGCTGACAGCCATCTGTATCTGCAATTCCAGGTTCTCTGAAGGCTTCTTATGTCCTTTACATGTGTCACACATGAGCGTGATACACAGAAATAAGATGGAAGCATTGCCACAATCATGGGATAGCTGCCAAGGAGGGCTGCTAACAGGGCATACTTACAGCCCAAAAGAGAAAAGTGCCTTGCACCGAAGCTCTATGTAGATGCTGGGAACAAAGCCCAAGTCCTCAGTTCTGCTGGAGGAGCCAGTATTAACCAGTCACCTACCATTTTTTTCCAGCCACAGACTCTGCCCTCTGGAAGCACAGAATAAAACGTACTCATTATGGAACCATGTTGATGGGACACTGGCTGGGTTTAATATTAACACTGCCAAAAAAGACTTTACTTCAATTAAAATTTGAGGGACTATACCTGCAGGTACCTATATGTTTGTCTGGAGCAGATGTTTCTACACATTCCTGGACTAATGAAATAGATAGTAGTGGTTAAGATATCCCCAATACTGAGAATGCAGGCATAACAACAACGATTATATTAGACATAATAATCCAATTAAAAGATACTATCCATATGGAGATCAAAGTGAAATACCTTACTCATGAGGTTAGTAATCACATCACACTTCCTTTCCAAAAACTAATCTGAAATTCTAATTGCATTAGGCTTTCAACTGAGCAACAGCAGCAGTACAGAAGGAACAGCAGTTGCCTAAACAGCCAATGAGAAGAACTGACTGCCATGGCAAGTGCCAGGTCTCCTTGTGATTCAGGAGGTTCCTGCAGGTGCAGTTTGCACGTTTGAGAGCTGGTTGTTGGGAAGGGGGAATCGAGTCTGGTGGGGGCTCATATATGCTTTCATGATGTGTGAGTGGGGACACTGTGCCTCTTTGGGGAAGTTAAGATGGACTGCGACTCGGCACCTCCACGTTTCTCAGGATCCAAGATTTAGGAGTAGGACAGTGAAGCTGAACCTGTTTACGTTAAACTTTATGCAACCAAAAGCTCCAGACCCCATTTTTGACCTGCCCAACTCAACACCACAATACATGATCAAAGAAATAAATCTTGAGTGGAAATATGTACTTGTAAAGGTGTATTTGTCCTATCTAAAGAGCTATATGTGATCTCAGTGCATTGACGTCTTACTGTAAAAGACCTTTTCCATGGAGTAAACTTTGAGAATTCACATTCCTATCATGAGACCAACCTGTCATCCTCAACGTGAAATTCCCTGTAAAGTCAGAGAAAGGACTTGCACCCTAAAAAAAGGCATATCATTCACTAGGAGTATAATAATAGAGGCCATGGCAGAGAGGAGACACCTGGGAGCACTGATTGGTTCTTCTTCTTCATGTTATAGACACATGGACACATGATTCACAGCAACAAAATATTAAATGTATTTTAGATTTTAAATATGATTGGATGGGAACAATGACTTTGGGGAAAACTTTGAAGTAATTGACTCCGGAATTTTCAGCCAAAACATTGAGTCATTACAGGCTATATTGGCCTCGGTACATTCTTATCAATGAAGACACAGAAATTTAATCTGAAAACGGTTTGCAGCTGGGCATGTGTGGCCCAGGAATCTACTCTCCGCACCCAGGAATCAAATATATGTGGATATCTATGATGTTAGGGAGGCCTGATGAACAGAAAATTGGGGGAAAGGCTCACCATATAGGGTGGGGAGAAAAAAAAAAAAAGGAAAACAGACAATAAAAACAGACACAACTTGGAAATTTACAATTCTTCTGGCCTGTCAGGACACAATTCATTTTCAAAATTCCATAATGTGTATTAAGGTGATGCCTAGACATCATAGACATTTGGACTGTAAACTGAGAGCCCTCATGACCCTTTCCTTATCAAGTTGGTTCTGGGAACTGTTTCTAACAGAATCAAGAAACAAACTTTAAGTTAAGCACAGATCAACATTCAAAAATACTCAGACTTTTAAAACAAAACCTACCTGGCATTGGAGGAAACGGTGGTCCCACAAAGTCCCCTGGTGGGACATACCATCCAGAACCTCCACAGACGTTTCCTTGAGGAGGAGGTGGTGGGATCTGGCCTCTTGGATCAACTATAAAGGCAGGGCCCTCAGGTCCTCTAAGCTCAGAACCAAGTGGAGGAGTCAATTCATGTCCAGCTGCATCATGTGCATCATGGCCAGACGTGGGCAAACATGTCTCTTAGAACAGAGTGACAATATGCTGTCAGTGAGGTAGTTTGCTTCACTATTCCTTTACCGGGATTGTCATGCACCCAAGAAAGCATTCCATGACATTCCAGCAAGCCATGTAACAGCCCCAGTTTGCCACATGTGTACAAGTGCCGCCTACTCGCTATCCTAACTAAGGTTACTAGTTCAGCACAAATCGTTAAACATGGCAGTGACACTATCCCTTGCTCACCCTCAAACACACAGTTCATGCTGATCTAGATAGACAGACACTTTATGAAACAGACATGCACCAGGAGGTAGTTAGAGACAATGGCCTTGAATACATGAACTCCCATTCAGATATTGGTATAGTTCTGTCAGTATGTGGCCACATGGTCAATACAGTGGGATCAAGACTGGAAGCATCTCTAATGGAAAAACCTATCTGGAATCGAAAAATAACGACGGTTTTTATCAGACACACACAAATAGGAAAACTCTTGAGTTGAGCATATTTCCACAATGAACAAAAACAAGGCTGTGTGTTAAAAGTAAAATAGATACATATTAAGATTCCAGTAAGATTTGCAGGACAGGATTCTGAAAAAGAGCATTGCAATTGAACAAGTGTTGAATGTCATCTAAAAGTGTTAAAAGTTGAAGTGGGAGATATCATTTTTTATTATTATTATTTTTCTCTTGTTTTTGTTAGCATTTTTTTTTCATTTCACAGAAAGGGCATTTTTGACTCCATGTATGTCTGCATACTATTTTCACTCACTGTTCTTGAAGGGCAAAATAGGACATCAGATCCCTTGAAATGGAGTTAAGATGGGTGGTGAGCCTCACAGAGTTTCTGGGAATCAAAACCAGGTCCTTCAAAAGAGCAGCGAATGCTTTTAATAGTGTATGCCTTTTCAGTCCTACCAGGTTTTCAAGGCACATTCTGTCCATATAGCCCACGCAGGCTTTGAAAATGCCATGCTCCTGCCTGAATCTGCAAAATGCTAGGAACACGTGGGCCATCAATCCCTGGCCCATGATCTGTATGATTTCACAGAAGGTTACAGGTCAACAATGAGTGGTGATGCTAGGTCTAAGTATACTTAATAAATATCACAACGCACAAGAGCTCAAGTCTTGTTCTAATGAAACCTAGAAACTCCTTGTGGATCCACGGGTAGATGTCAATTTCCACAACTTACCACGGGGTCGTGTTTGGTGGCACTCTTCCCGGACTCCAATTTTGAGTACACTGGCTCACCTAGAAGTTAAACCAGGAAAATTCATGAGTTCTCCCTTTATTTTCAGGAGGTTTCCCAATCCAAATACCACTGACATGTCCCATTCCCCTTGTCGGGATAGAATACAGGGCGACAGGAATACGATGGCAATGCTCATCACGGTGACAAAAGCAGCCTCAGCCTTGGGAGAATTTCGATAGAACACATATGGTTTTGAAGTGTGCTGGTGACATGTACAGCTGGCTCTTAGGCAATCTTGCTTATTAGCCTTAAAGAACAACTAGAGATTCAGCATTCACATCCTGTCTGCATGGTAGGCCAACCTTTCCATCAGGACTGGACAGGCACTGTTATGGTCGAGAACCCTTACAAGTGACTCAACAAACATATAATGATAAGTTCAATTTCTTAATATTATTTTTTGTT
Organism: Phodopus roborovskii; assembly: GCF_943737965.1. NCBI lineage: Eukaryota > Metazoa > Chordata > Mammalia > Rodentia > Cricetidae > Phodopus > Phodopus roborovskii. The sequence goes on along the minus strand of NW_026126770.1, from coordinate 102,759 downwards.
CATGTCCATTGCATTTATAACTACAACAGAAACACACCTTTCCTGATCCAGTGTATAATGAGTGACAGTAGCAGGCAACCTGACAAGTTAAATCTACTAAATATAAATGATGGAATAAGATAATTTATTAAGAATAAGAAAACAAATTATTTTACAGGTAGTCGTTTAAATATCCATTGGCATCGGCCGGCTTCATATCGTTGTAGGAAACAGGATGGATATAAATGGACTGTAATCTATGAGATGATACCCATGGAACAAAGGAGAGTTTGTATTATGGCCAGATAATGGAATTCATTATTATGGCATCAAAACTAACCTTACACATACACACACACATTACCTGACACACCTATATCGTTCACAGCATGAATGGTGTGGTCAAATGGCTCCAGTGGTCAAGGGAACAGTCCACTCTTCCTTAGGACCCGTGCTTGGTTCACAGAAACTACACAGCAGTTGACAGCCATCTGTATCTGCAATACCAGGTTCTCTGAAGGCTTCTTATGTCCTTCACATGTGTCACACATGAGCGTGATACACAGAAATAAGATGGAAGCATTGCCACAATCATGGGATAGCTGCCAAGGAGGGCTGCTAACAGGGCGTACTTACAGCCCAAAAGAGAAAAGTGCCTTGCACCGAAGCTCTATGTAGATGCTGGGAACAAAGCCCAAGTCCTCAGTTCTACTGGAGGAGCCAGTATTAACCAGTCACCTACCATTTTTTTCGAGCCACAGACCCTGCCCTCTGGAAGCACAGAATAAAACGTACTCATTATGGAACCATGTTGATGGGACACTGCCAAATAAGACTTTACTTCAATTAAATTTTGAGGGGCTATACGTTTGTCTGGAGCCAGATGTTTCTACACATTCCTGGACTAATGAAATAGATAATAGTTGTTAAGATATCCCCAATACTGAGAATGCAGGCATAACAACAACAGGTATCTCAATGTTGTTTTGATTTGCATTTCCCTGATAGCTAAGGATGTGGAGCACTTTCTTAAGTGTCTTTCAGCCTTTTTGATTTCTCCTATTGAGAATTCTTTCTTCAGTTATGTACCCCATTTTTTAATAGGCTCATTTTGTGTTTTGTTGACTAGTTTCTTGAGTTGTTTGCATATTTTGGAGATCAGCCCTTTGTGGGATATAGGATTTGTGAACATCTTTCCCATTCTGTGGGCTGCCATTTGGTCTTGTCCACTGTGTCCTTTGCTTTACAGAAAGTTTGGAGAGTTCCCATTTATTAATTTTTCGTCTCAGTTTCTGTGCCCCATTCAGGAAGTGGTATCCTATACCAATTTGTTCAAGGATACCTCCTACTTTCTATTCTAAGAGTTTCAATGTGGTTGGATTGATGTTGAGGTCTTTGATCCATTTGGACTTGCATTTTGTGCATGGCAACAGACATGGTTCTATCCGTAGTCTTCTACACATCCTCATCCAATTGTGCCAGCACCATTTATTGGAGATGCTATCCTTTTCTCATTGTATAATTTTTGCTGTTTTGTCAAAAATCAGGTGTTCATAGGTATGTGGGATAATATGAGGATTTTCAATTATATTCCATTGGTCTATCTGTCTATTTTTATGCCAATACCAGGCTGTTTTCAGAACTATAATTCTGTAGTAGAGCTTAAAGTCAGGAATGGTGATGCTTCCTGAAGTTCTTTTATTGTATAGGGTTTTTTTTTTTTTTTTTTTTTTTTTTTTTGGCTATCCTGGGATTTTGTTTTTCCACATAAAGTTGATTATTATCCTTTCAAGGTCAGTGAAGAATTGTGGTGGGATTTTAATGGGAATCGCATTGAATCTGTAGGTGCCATATTTACTATGTTTATCCTACCTAAGAGCATGGGAGATCTTTTCATTTTCTGGTATCTTTAATTTCTTTGTTTTGAGCGACCAAGTTATTATATAGGTCTTTCACTTGATTGGTAAATGTTACCCCAAGATACCTGATGTTGCTTGTGGCTATTGTAAAGGGTGATGTTTCTCTGATTTCTTTCTCTGTTTCTTTGTCGTCTGAAAATTGTAGGGCTATTGACTTTTTTGAGTTTATCTTGAATCCTGCTAGTTTGCTGAAGGTGTTTATCAGCTGTAGGAGTTCCGTGGTAGAGTTTATTGTGTCACTTATGTAAACTATCATATCATCTGCAAATAGAGACCAATGAGATGATACCTAGGGAGCAAAGGACAGTTTGTACTATGGCCAAATATAGGAAACCATTACTATGTCACCACAATTACCCTTCCACACACACATTAGGTGGCACTCCTAAAATATTATCAACATCAATGGTGTGGATAAATGGGTTCAGTGTTTAAGGATACAGGCTGCTCTTCCTTAGGACCTGTGTTTAATTCCCAGCAACAATACAACAGCTCACAACCATCTGTAACAGCACTTCCAGGGGCTTTGATGCCCAGTTCTGGCCTTCTCATACATCACACATGAATGTGATACACAGAAAGAAGATACTAGGGATGCCCCAGTCATGGTATATCTGCCAAGATATGCTGCTAACAGGGAGTACTACCATCCCAACAGAGAGTATTGCCTTGCACTATAGCTATATGTGGATGCTGGGAACAAAGTCCAAGTCCTCAGTTCTTGTGGAGGAGCCAGTATTAACCAGTGATCCACCATTTATCCAGCTCAGACCCTTCCCTCTGGAACTACATAGTAAAAAGTACTCATTTATGGAACCATGTTTATGGGACACAAGCTGGTTTTAATATTAACACTGCCAAATAAGAATTTACTTCAATTAAAATTTGATTGATTGTAGCTACAGTTACTTTTACAATTGTCTACAACCAGATGTTCTACACATTCCTGGTGTAAAGAGACAGAGGTTTGAGTTTAAGGTATCCTCATCACTAAGACTGTATGCCTAACTCCCTTCATCATATAAGAGGTAATAATCAATGTAAATGTTACTATCCATAGTGAAATAAATGGAAATAACTTACTCAAAGATAGTATTTAAATCATCCTTCTTTCCAAAATACTATTCTGAAATTTAATTGTATTAAGCTTCCTTCTGAACCACAACAGAGTCACAGAACGAACAGCAGTTGTCAGAGTGCAAATGAGAATAAATTATTGTCATGGAAATTGCCAGGTCTCCTTGTGTTTCAGGAGGTCCTGGTGTAGGATGGAGTTTCATGTACATGTTGGGAAAGTGGAATTGATTCTGGAGGGAGATCATTTCTACACTCAGGATGTGGGGGTTTGGGAAAATGCAGCACTTTTGTTGAGGAAATTTTGAAAGCCCATAGGTTCATGCACTTTTCTCAATTTCAGGAGATGGGTCTAGGTCATCGGAAAGTAAAACCCTATACCTTACACTTATTAAACCAATAGCTCCAGCCCTTGTGGTAATATGTCAACACTCATATAATACTTGATTTACAAACAAATCTTTACATTGAAAAATGGACTTCTTTGCTACATATGATTAATAAGTAAGAACATCGCCAATGATTTCAGTTGTATTTGTCCAATCTTGTAGCTATGCCAGATCTCAATATGCTGGAGGCCTATTTTAGAATAGATTTCAATACAGTAAAACTTTCATACTTAACAGTCCTATGATAATATCGACCTGACATTCGACAAGAGAAATTTCCTATAATTCCAGTGGAATAAATTCACTCAAAAAACAAATATCGTTCTCCAAGGAGCTTAAGACTAGAGGCCATGGCAGAGATAAGTCACCAAGCACAACTGAGCTTGTTCTTTTCTAGTACTTGAAAACATGACTTACTGTGTACACACACATGATGTCAAAGGGGTAATTATGCTATAAAAGCAACTAATTACATTTATTTTAAAATGTAAGTGTATAAAGGAATTTCATGAATTCACCAAATAATAAACTGATTTTGGATTTTAAACACGATCATGTGAAAACTATTGCTTAGAAGTCATACTGTGAAACACTTTAGTCTATAATCGTAAGTCCATATTTAATAATTATTTGAAATAATGGCCTCAATTCATTACTATCAAATGAAACACACATAGTTTTAATCCTAATACTATTTGCTTCTGGGTATATTTTAAACTTGAATTTAATCCCAGTACATGGGAAGCAGAGACAGGTGGATCTCCATTACTCACGGGAAGCCTCATCTACAGAGAATGTTCCAAGACAGGCTCCAAAGCTAGAGAAACCCTGCAATGTGGAGGTAAAAACAACAACAAAAACAAGCAAATAAACAAAAAACAGCTTGTAATTTTACTGATCTTCTGGCTTATCATAACACAGTTCAAATTCAACATTCCATAAGATGGATCAAGTTGAAGCCTTGAAATCCTTTGCTGCTGAAATGTAACCCGTGATCCCATGCAATGTTTTCCTCCTTAAGTTGGTTCTGGTCTGTGTTTCTCACAGTAACAGGAATCAAACTTGAAGGAGAGAATAGATAAAAATGGACACATACAGAGACTTTTAGATAAGCCTACCTGACATTGGAGGAAACTGTGGGCCTGCAAATTTCTTTTGTGGGACATACTGTCCAGGACCTCTACAGATGTTTCCTGGAGGAGGAGGTGGTGGGATCCGGCCTCTTCGATCATATTGAGAGGCAGGGCCTCTAGGACCTCTAGAGCCTCTAGGGCCTCTAAGCCTGGGAACAGGTGGAGGAGTCAAGCCATGACCAGCTGCATTGTTTTCAGGAGGTCTAGTGGTGGGCAACGTTTCCTTCTGTAACAGAATGATAATCCACATCAGCAGTCAGTGAAGTGGCTTGACACAGCTCCTTTACTGGGAGTGTCAGGCAAAGAAAAAGAAGTCCATGATATTCCAGCAAGTCTGTGAACAGTTTGAGTTTCCCACATGTGTGTAGGATCAGCTTATTTGATATCCTAATTAATTTTACTAATTAAACAGAAATCTTTAAGCATATTAGTAACAATATACCTAGCTCACCCTAAAACAAAAACACAGTTCAGCTACATCAAAAAACGACACTTTTTAAGATATCTGAAATAGTGTATAGTACATAAAAAAAGCTTGGAAGTTCATCTAAATGTTGTACTTCATAAAGTGGGAGATATCAGGTTTCTTTCTTTTGTTTGTTTAATACTTTTTCATCTTACTGGAATGTGTTTTTTTCTGCATGCATATCTGCATACTCTATACATTCAATATTCTGGAAGGATAGAATACAATTTCAGATGTCTTAAAATGGAGTTAAGAAGGGTGGTGAGCCCACACTCAGGTGCTAGGAATCAAATCCAGGTAATGTAGGAGAGCCACCAGTGTTCTTAAAGTGTATGCATTTCTAAAGCTTATATTTTTTTGAGGCAAATGCTAGTTCATATAGTCATATAGTCCACATTGGCTTTCAAATTACCATGCCTGGCCTCAGCCTGCCAAAATGATAGGATTACATGGGCCATCAAAACCTGCCTTGTGCTCCATACTATTTCACAGAAGGATACAAATCAATAAAGAATGTGTTAATCTAAGTGCAAGTGCATTTTATTAATATAACAAAGTAGAAGAGCTCAAGCCTTGTTCTAATAAAACCAAGAAACTAGTTGTAGATCCACAGGTAGAATTCAATTTCCAATACTTACCCCAGTATCATGTTTGGTGGCATGCTTTCCGGATTCCAAAGTGGAAGGTACTGGCCCATCTAGACAAAAATTACACCCCCCAAAAAAAAGCTACATGAGTACTAATTTTATTCCCAGACCATTAACAGATGCAATTGGCCCTGATATATCCCACTCCCCTTGCAGGTACAGAGAACAATGCGACTTAAATACAATAATATACTTCATTAGGGTGCCAAAAGCAGCCTCAGACTAGGAGAAATTTAAACAGCACAGATATCCTTTTGCAGGGTGATGTTGACCTATTCAGCCCTGTCAGCCTAAGGAAACAACTCAGGATGCACCACCCAGTTCCATCCTTCTACCTGTGCCAACCTTGCCCTCAGCATATAGAATATACTATTACGTAAAAATTTCCCTAATAAATAACTCAACAAATACACAATGAAAATTTAAATTTCTGAATTTTATTCTTTCTTAATGTTAGCTAGTTTAGTACCTACTATAGACTGTAACATGTGAGCTATATAAACACTATTCTCCCGAAGATTGTTCTGGCCTATGTTTCTCACAGTAATAGTAACCAAACTTGAACAAAAGCTGATAAATATTGAGTCATACGTGGACTTTCAAGTAGCCTACCTGGAAATGGATGAAAAGTTGGGTTAGCAAAATCCCATGGTGGAATGCAATGTCTTGGATCTCCATAGAGATTTTCTGGAGGATATGGTGGTGGGGGGAAGAACCCAGCTCTTATAGGAAGGTAAGGTATAAATCCCCATGGTTCGTATGCATTTCTTCCTGTTGGAAGAGATGGGTAAAGGACAATGCAAGTTGAAACCACATACTACACACTTGTTCAACCACTAAGTCAGGCCCATATCCTGATATCCACACACTAACACCAACATATTTCAACTCTCAAATAAATACTTCTCACCTAGTTAGGAAAAAAAATAACTTCACCATCAGTTTCAGGTGTGTTTGTACTAATTTGGAAGGTAAGCAGACCAACACAGGCTCCAAAGTGATAGCAAATCCTTGAATTGAGGAAAACAAAACAAACAAACAAACAAAAAAACCAACCCTCTGGTAAAATTGCTGATTTTTCTGACCTATCAAAAAACAATCAAAATTCAAAATTCCCTAAGTCAAGGGAAGCCTTGACTTCTCTTGTGGCTGGGATATAACCTGTGAACCATATAAACCCTTACAACCTCAAGTTGGTTAAGGATAGTTTTAACACAGTAACTGGAAGCAAACTTGAAGAAAACACAGATAAACATTGACATACACAAGAACCATTAAAAAAGCTTACCTGCCATTGGGGGAAATGGTGGACCAGGGAAGATTCTTGTAGGAAAATAGCCACATTGATCACCATAGATGTTTTCTGGAGGATATGGGAGTGGGGGAAAGAACCCAACTCTTGAGTGAAGATAAGATGGAAAGCACCTTGGTTCATACACATTTCTCCCTGCTCAAAGAGATGGGTAGAAGACAATGGTAGAAGAAATCCTGTACTGTACACTTATTGAAACACTAACTCCAGCCCCTACTCTGTTATCCAAACACTCACATCACAATATTCGTTCTCACATATAAAACTTGACCTTCAAAATTGGACTTCTTATCTACTTAGGAATAATAAGAACATCAACAACACTTTCGGGTTTGTTTGTCCTAACTTGGCAGATAAAAAGATCTCAATGCAATCCACACTTACTGTAAAACAGCTTTTCCATGGAGTAAAACTTTCAAACTTAACATGCATATCAGTGATCCTGAACTGATATCCTAATAGAAACATTTCCTCTAATGCTAAGGACTAACTTAATACTTCCCAAACAAAACTCATGCCATTCCAATAGAAGTTTAAGAGCAGAGGTGAGGACAGAAAGGGAGAGAGAGAGAGAGAGAGAGAGAGAGAGAGAGAGAGAGAGAGAGAGAGAGAGAGAGAGAGAGAGAGAGACCTAGGACAACTAAGCTGGTTCTTATCTATTACTTAAAAACATAATTAACTGTGTAGAAACTCATGATTCCAAAGGAGCAAGTATGATGTAAAAGCAGTACATTACATTTCTTTTAAAATGTAATGGTAGGAAAATATTTCAATGAATTCAACTAATAGCTATGGTCTCAGATTTTAAATATGATCCTGTAGGAACTACTACACAGGAGAAATGATTTAAAATATTTTAGTCAGATATCTTAAGAAAAACAACTATAATTAATTACTATAATGGCCTCAAAACATTTCTGTCAAATAAAATACAAATGTTTTAAGGTGAAACTGCTTGTAGCAGGACATTTGTGCCTCAAGACTGTAAACCCAGCATTTGGGAAGCAGAGACAGGTGGATATTTGTGATTTCAAGGCTAGTCTAGTCTGCACAATGATTTTCGGGAAAGTCTCCAAAGCTATAGAGAAACCCTGCCTAGAGGAATAAAACAAGGAAAATGTGCTTGTGAATTTATTGATTATCTGATCTAACACTGGACATATTAAATTCTAATTACCTAGGGTGGATTGACTTCTTTTCTTGCTGAATAGTGACCTGTGAGCCATATAAACCCTTTCCTCCTCAGGTTAGTTCCAGCCAGTGTTTCTTACACTAACAGGAAGCGAACTTGAAAGGAAGCACTGATAAGCACTGATGCACATACATGGTCCTTTAAAAAAGCCTACCTGGCATAGGAGGGAATGGTGGGCCTGGGAAGTCCCTTGGTGGATCATACTGTGGAGCATCTCCATAGATGTTTCCTGGAGGCAGAACATGGCAACCTGGATCCCCTGGGAAGGCAGGGCCTCTGGGGGGTCTGACCTCAGGAACCAGTGGAACATTCAAGTCTGGTCCAGAAGCTTTGCATCCAGCATAGCCAGAATTGGGAAAAGTTGATTTCTGTAACAGAGTGGCAATCAACAGTCAGTGAAATTGTTTGATTCACAGATCCTTTACTGGATGTGAAAGGCGTAAAAGAAAGCAGTACATGGAACTCCAGAAAGCATGAGAACAGGCAGTTTTCCACAGAAGGGTAGGAGCCCCTTATTTGTTATCCTAAGTATTTTAAATAACTCAGGAGAAATCTTTAAGCATGATAGGTAGTAACACTCATCCTAAAATGCAAGTACAGTTCAAGCATATCAAAACAGACTCTCTAAAAATAGAAATGTATCATGTGGTGGTAGCACAGGTTTTAAATAACAGAACTCAGAAAGCAAAGGTAGGTGGATCTCTGCCAGTTCGAGGCCAATCTGGTGAAAAGTGTGAGTTCTGAGTTCGAGGACATGCTCCATAGATTCTGGAAAACCCTATCTCCAGGGGGGGGGAACATACAAATAAAAGAAACTTTTACAAAAAAACACCAATAAAAGGAAAATGGTAAAGATGTTGATTTTTAAAAATGGCCAAAATTAATGCTATATTTGAAAACGAAAATAAACTTTAAGATTCAAATAAGGTATCAAGGAAGAAATATCTGAAATAGTGTACAGCATGCAAATAAATTTTGAAATTCATCTAAACGTTGAACTTTTTAAAGTATTAGGTACCTTATTTTAGTGTTCTTTTAAATTACACATGAATTGGTATATTGCCATCATGTATGTCTGCATACTACACACATCTAGTGTTCTGGAAGGATAGACTTGGGCTTTAGATCTCTTGAAACAGGAGTTAAGTATTGGGAGCCATCACTCAGGTGCTTGGAAACAAACCCAGGTCCTCTACGAGAGTTGGCAAGGCTCTTAACCTCTAAGCCATTTCTCCAGCCTGTGTAGTTTTTTGAGACAAGATCTGCTTATACAAAACAAACTAGCTTTCAAATTGCCATCCTTCTGCCTAAATGCTAGGATTACATGGACCATCAATACCTGGCCTGTGATCTGTACAATTTCCCAGGTTATAAGCCAACAATGAAAGGGTTAATGCTAAGTTCAGGTATATTTCATAAATATGGAGATATCATACAGTAGAAGAGCTCTGTCTTGTTCTAATCAAATCAAGAAACTCCTTGTGGATCCACGGGTAGATTTCAATGTCCAATACTTACCCCAGGGTTATGTTTGCTGGCACTCTTCCCGGATTCCAAAGTAGAGGATACTGGCCTATCTAGACAGGAAAATTAAACCAGGAAAACTTGATGAGTTTTATTTTATTCCTAGACCATTTTCAGATCCAAATGGCACTGACATGTTCCACTCCCCATGCCAGGGAAGAGAATAAATTGACACAAATACAATAGTGTTCCTCATTAGGATTCTCAAAGCAGAGGGAGACAGAACAGATATTCTTTTGTCATGTGCTGCTGACCTTTCCAGCTGGACCCTAAGCAATTTGAAGATTGTGTGTGGAAATGTCAGGGATGAACAAGAAATCTAGTGCAATAGAAACTCCCAGGAAACTACAAGTCTGACCACAGTTAAGGGATCCAGATCCTGTACCGGCCATTTGCTATAATCAGGTGAGGCTTCAAATTGAGGGACTGAGAGACCAACTCAGCAACAAAAGCTTAACCTTACAAGTAGTCCTGCCTATAAAAAGAGACGGAGGAAATGTGTCTCACAATCTGTGTGAGATGCCAACTGTGGTGGTTTGGGAAAAAATGGCTCCCAAAGGAAGTGGCACTATTAGGAGGTATGGCCTTATTGGTGGAAGTGCGTCATTGTGCAGAAGGAGAGTGAGAAGAATATGTTGTTTCTATGTGAAATGAAAAAAAAAATTTAAAAATATGTTCATGGATATATATAAATATATAATATGCTGTCAATATAAGAATCTATATTTAAAAAGGCAGTTGAAGGACAAAAGCCACATGGCAGCATCCTCTGAAGAGTTGTTAACATTGCTTCTGAACAGATGCTTTCCATTGTATCTACCATTGTCTAACTTTCTAAGGATTATATATTGCTTTTATGTTTTGTTTTTAAAGGCAGATAAAGCAGAGAACCTATGATTATACATTTGTATTGGTCAAAAAAATGCACAATTCAATTCCTTGAGCTTTCACCCTTCCCATTATTACTTCAATTACCCAAAGTGTAAGGGAAACTAAATGTGTTTTCAGGCTCTTGTCTTGATGCTAAGAGCAAATGATGACATAGCATAAAACTTGGTCTCTAGGATTCACAGAGAAAGGGACTGAAATTTAGTATGTGATTACTTCAGGCCAGAATTAGCCTTTAAATCATGAGTTCGATTTCTTGAAATGTAAATTTTAGGTCAGATATAGAACAAGTATGCATGCTTCTATGCATGGTAAAATTAATAGCATTTTGGGAATAGAAATAGCTAACAGACAGTAAAATAGTGGTCCAGGAAGAGAAAGAAGCAAAACGGGTTGAAACAGAGATTTAATGATGTCAAGATTACAAAAGTTTCAATATAAAACTTTATTGTAAATAATTACCAGTCATAAGTTCTTTTAAATCTGCTCAATCAAGAATAAAATGGGAATGATGAGGTAGAAATACATGTTGTAAAAATGTAGAAACAGAACAGGGGGAAACCGTGTGTTCAACACAAAGCTTAGCTTCCTGTCTGGAGCAGAAACACCTCCTGACCACTGACTTTTCCCAATGACACTAGGGAACCATTCTAGTCACTATCACAGCTCTGTGCAAGAGAATGAGTTCTTATGCTGTCCCTTGACACCTATGCAAAATCCAACTGAATAGAGAAAAACCACTGATTCAACCCCCTGATAGGAAATTCATTAGTTAGGTCTCAACCTCCATTCCTATCAGTACGCAAGACCAAGAACATGAACACCAGTCTGGAGAAACTTCAACTCCCTACCTCAGAAAGAGGTGCCTTAGGACAGTTACATGGTGTCAGCTCTCTCAACCCAACCCACAGAAAACAATCAATATTTCACACATTAAGAATAAAACGAAAGATGTAGAGATTCATGCCCTTAATTCCAGCACTCCATGGGCAGAAACAGGAATGGCTCCAAATTCAAGGCAAGCATGGTCAACACAGCAAGTGCCTGGACAATCAAAGCTACACACACAAAAACCCTGTCTCTAAGAAACAAACAAATCAATAACTAGAAAGTCAAAATAAGAGAACCAGAAATTATATAAGAAACCAGTCAGTAGAACTTCCAGGATATAGGGGAATTACTCCCTGTGTCAGCCTGAGACCCTGAGCTCTCTAAATAACCTACTGTAGAAAAATTATCTTACAGCTGTTAACTAATCATCATACATTTAGCACAAATTGGGTGTGCCTGTGTCTGCTTGTGCATGCTCTCTCTCTCTGTATATCTGTCTCTCTCCTCTCTCTCTCTCTCTCTCTCTCTCTCTCTCTCTCTCTCTCTCTCTCACACACACACACACACACACACCCATTGGTTGTGAACCTTAAAACTAGTCAGTGGACAAAAGAAAATCCTGAAATTCATCATTAGACAATATCCTGTCTTTCAAGTATAAAACATATTTAAGGTTTTAAAATGTATTGCTTTATTTTGGGTCATTTATATCTAACTAAAAGTAGTAGGGTGCATACTTTGTAAGATACTCAAATCAGAAAATCCACAAATGTTGGCTAGGCAGTGGTGGTGCATGCTTGTAATCCCTGCACTTGGGAGGCAGAGGCAGGCAGATTAAATGAGCTTGAGACCAACGTCATGAACAAGAGCTAGTTCCAGGACAGCCTCCAAAGCCAAAGAAAAACCCTGTCCCATTTCTCAAAATAAATAATTAAATAAATAAATAGAAAGAAATTAAAAGAAAAAAGAAAAATGTGCTCTCCGGGCTTGGGCTTAGGTTCCAGCTACATGGCTAAACGCGCCAAGATGGTCAGGATCATCGGGAAATACGGGACCCACTATGGTGCCTCCCTCCGGAAAATGGTGAAGAAAATTGAAATCAGCCAGCACGCCAAGTACACTTGCTCCTTCTGTGGCAAGACCACGATGAAGAGATGAGCAGTTGGCATCTGGCACTGTGGTTCCTGCATGAATATAGTGGCAGGTGGGGCCTAGACTCACAACACTATTTCTGCAGTCACAGTGAAGTCTGCCATCAGAGGACTGAAGGAACTGAAAGACCAGTAGAAATGCTATTGCTTGGAAACCCCTGCCTCTAATAAATGAGTTAATTTACATTAAAACAAAAAAGAAAAAAATATTTTATGTTAATTTATGTTGTTTTATTATTTTTAGTTTTTTTTTCTGTAATTTATGTATGCAAGTATTTTGTGTACTTGCATGCCTCTGGACTATATACTCACAACCATGAACTACATACCTGTATAGAGCATTACATACATGCTGGTACATATCATGAATGATGTATAACATGGGCAAGCATATTGTACATAGCATTGCATGCATGCCTGTGCTCTACTTGCATGCTTAGTGCACTACGTGTATGCCTTTTGCAACAATGAATACCTGGTACATTACAGGCATGCCTAGTGTACTTCATGAATATCTGTACACTATATGTATGGGTAAGCACCACATACATACATTGTGAAATTGTAGGTAAAAGAGGCCATTGGTTTTCCTGGGATTGGAATTGCCATGTGGATGTTAGGAACCAAGACCATGTCCTCTTATCTGCACTAGATTCCAGTCTTAACTAATGATTCACCATCAGTCCAGCCCCCCACAAACTTCTCTTTTGAAGGACTAATTTTTTGCACAGCTGAAAAGACTAATTTAGTGGAAAACGTTTATGGGAAACTGGCTGGGTTCAGTAATACCAAAGACAAACAATGCTTTAAATAAATTAAAATTCATTTGATTAAACACACAGTTACCTTTACTTTTGCCTAAAATCATGGTGAACACATTTCTGGTATAAAGAAACAGCTTTTTGAGTTTAAGATACATCAATTATGAGATTGCCTGTATAAAACTTCCACAATTATGGATGACATAATCAAAGTAAAATACATTATGCAGAATAAAATGAAGTGGAAATAATTCACTCATAAGATTCATATTTAAATCATCTTTTCTACAAACTACTATCCTGACAATATGTTTCCATTAAGCTGCAATTTGAGCAACAATATAATCACATAAGTAACAAAAGTGATCTTGAACTGAAAATGAGAAGAAATGACCGCCATAGAAATGGTCAGGTCTCCTGTGTTTGTGGAGGTTCTGGGGAAGATTGTTTGGAAGGCAGAATCAAGTCTGGAGAGAGTTCATTTCTACTTCTCAAAAGAGAGAGTGGGGAGAAGAACCCAGAAGTTGGGAGAAGGGAAAATGGAAAGCCCCTCAGTTTGTACACATTCTACCCTGTTGCAAGAGATGAGTAAACGACAGTGGAGGTTGAAATCCTGTATGGCACACATGGTAAACCACAAACTACAGCCCATACTGGTACAAAACTCACACCACAATATTTGATCTTACAAATAATCTTGATATTTAAAGTGGACTTCTTACCTACATGGAACACCACCACCAATTTCAGATGTCTTTGCACTGTCTTAGCAGCTACTCTTGATCTCAATACACTCAAGACATATTGTAGAACAGATTTCAATGTAGTAAAACTTTCAAGAGTAACATTGAAATCAGTGATCCTGGCATGATATCCTAAATAAATTTTCTGTAATGACAAGAACAACTACAAAACTTCCGAATGAAAATACATGTCATACTCTTGGAAGGTTAAGAATAGATATGAGGGAAGAGAACAGGCAGGGATAACTAAGCTGGTTCTTCTCTATTGCTTTAAAACATGATTTATTGTGTAGAAACTTCTGATTCCAAAGGGGAAAGTATGCTATAAAAGAAAAAAAATCTTTTATTTTAAAATGTAAGTGTAAGAAGAAATTTCAATGATTTCAGCAAATAATTAATGTGATCTTAGATTTTAAATATGATAATGTGGGAAGAACTACCCAGAAGAAATACTTTTAAGCACTTTAGCCAGTAATCTAAAGACAAAATATAAATAATTAATGTAAATATCAGCCTCAGTACACATTTCTATAAAATGGTATACGCATAATTTGGGCCTGAAACCTGCTTGTAGCTAGGCATTGGTGGCACAGGCATTTAATCCCAAAATTGGAAAGCAGAGTCAAGTGGATCTCTGTGAGTTCAAGCTTAGCCTGGTCTACAGAGTGAATTCCAGGACAGGCTCAAAAGTTATAGAAAAACCCTGCCTTGAGGAGAAAAAAAGTGCTTGTAAATTTGCTGATCTTCTGAACTATCACAGTACATTTAAAATTCAAAATTCCCTAAGGTAGTTCAAGGTGAAACATTGACTTCTTTGCTGCTGGACTGTTACCTGTGAGCCATGACAACCCTTTCTCCCTCAAGTTGCTTCTGGCCAGTGTTTCTCATCGTAACAGGAACCAAACATGAAGGAACACACAGATACATATTTATTCATATAAGGGCCTTTTAAAAAGCCTACCTGACTTTGGAGGAAACCTTGGGCCAGCACATACCTTTGATGGGACATACTGTCGAGCATCTGCAGGAAGTGGTGGTGGTTTCTGGCCTCTTGGATTCTGTGGAATGTCAGGGTGTCCATGATCTCTAGGGCCTGAAACCTTGGTCACCAGTGGAGGAGTCAAGCCATGGACAGCCACTTTGCATTTAGCAGGGCCAGAGTTGGGAAAAGTTGCTTTCTGTAACAGAGTCACAATCATTAGTCTGTGTAGTGGCTTGATTCACAGCTCCTTTCCTGGGAGTGGCAGGCAAAGAAGAAAGAATTCCATAATGTTGAAGCAAGAATGGTAACAGGCTCAGTTTTCCACATGGGTTGAGGAGGTCCTTGTTTTCTCTCCTAAGTAATTTTACGAACTCAACAGAAATCTTTAAGCATGGTAGTAACACTCTACCTAGCTCACTCTCAAACACAATTATAGATCATGAAGATCGAAACGGATACTTTTTAAACTAGATATACACCAGGAAGATGAGGTAGTGAGAATGAATCCCAGAACAAGGGTTGTAGAGGAAGGTGGATCTCTGTCTATTCAAGGCTAGCCTTGTCAATAGAGTGACTTCCATGACTGGAACCATTGCTACTTTGAAACCCTATCATTAAGAAAAAGAAAAAAAAATAACCATACACATTTATCAAACACACAGGAAATGAAAATGGTTAAGATGCTGTTAGGTCTCCCGGAGCACAGGGGAAGTGGCAGGAATGGGGGCAGTGAAAGGAGAGAGAAGTAGGAGAAAACGAGGGGCAGGAAAGGAAAACACGTGCAACCAGGAAGATATAGCCTGGTTAAGAATAGAAGACAGGAGAGAGAGAGAGAGAGAGAGAGAGAGAGAGAGAGAGAGAGAGAGAACATAAAAGAGGGAGCCAATATTGGTTTGAAAAGAAAACTGAACACAAAGAAAGGACTAGAGAACTACAAGACTGCCACCAACTAAAAATATGAGCATCCATGGAAAGGCTACCATAAATGCCCTTCCCGGAGAGTGAGATCAACAATTATCCATGGAGCCCTCATGGAATACCTTTTGGAAACAGGAGCAAACACACATACATAAACACTGAGTCGAGCTAGAACCCAGAAGCAGATGGAGAGGACAAGACCAGGCAGCAGAAACACATAGAGACAGCTTACGTGAACAAGGAAGAGATAATGGGCCACCAGACTGATAGCTGGGAAGCCAGCATGGGACTGACTCAGGCCCCGCTGAATATGGGTCTCAGCCAGAAAGACTGAACAGTCTAAGGGACCTCAGACAGTGGAGCCAAGATGTATCCCTGGTGCACCAAAGGACCTTGTGAACATATCCCCCATGGAGGGATAACTGCCTTAACCTAGAGACAGGAGAGAAGCCCCAGTCCCTACTTCACATGACCTGTCAGATTTACATGACCCCAACTGGATGGCATTCCCCTTCATATGGAATTGTGGTGGGGGGTGGGAGGGAAGGGTGGTTTGGGTGCAAGTGAGAGGGCAGAGAGGGTAAAAGGAAGGGAGGTTGGAAAGTGAGGGGGGAGAAAGGGAATAAAGGAGGGAGAGAGGGAGGGAGAGGGAACTGCGATCGACATGTAAAATAATAAATTAAATTAAAAAATGCTTTGACTCCAAAATTTAAGTTCAAGGACAAGTTACTGGGGAGTAGGATTTCTATTTTTGTTTCCACAGAAAATGCAAAGCTGTGGATTCCTTCCAGACTAAAGTGGTTTGATAAAGCCAGACTGCCTGAAAAAAGAGTACCAGGTGATCCTACATTCAAAACAGCTGGACAGAGCAGCCTTACAGACTACAGCCAGGATTTCTACATCTTCTTAGAATCCCCCATGTCTGTGCCCCTTTCCAGCAGGAAGTAGTTTGGAAAGAATGATGCCCAAATTCGCAAATATTGTCTATAAATATTTGTTTTCATTTAAATGGACTTGGTTATATAAAATAAAGAAAGAAAGAAAATTGTTAAGGTGTTTATAATTTCTAATTGACCCAAATTAATGCTATATTTAAAAATCTAGAGTTTCCAGTGAGATCCAACTATCCTGCAAAACCTTCTCAAGTTCTAGCTCAGCCCTTGTCCTCTTCTGCTGGCTATTGGCCAGAGGTGAGTCTGGGTCCAATCAGGGCTGTCTTTCCCCTACAATCTCTTTTCCCCCCTCCCCCACCCGAATTCCCTGGGTTGGCCCCTGATCCTGCTGCTCCTGTCTCAGGTCCCCATCTAGAGCACCCTTGGAGCTCTGATACACCCCCACCCATCCCCAAGGCCAGACTACCCCCCCTACCCTGTGCCCTACCCCACACATGGTCCTGCCAAAATGGTTGAGCACTGGGACAGAGGGTGGAGCCAACAGTCAACCCTACTTCGGAGACTTCTCTGAGCAACTCTGAACAAAGGAGACCTGACTATCCACATGGGACCACCCATAATTTCCACCAGCTTGGATTCTGACCCTGCCTCCAGTCCTCTGCTGGAGTCCTGGGCCCCTCCCAGAGATCCGCCTATCTCTGCGGGTTTACTCTGAGTTCCTGCAGGCAACATCCTTGATCACCAAATCCTGGCCTCTGCCAAAGAAAGAGGTCTCAGCTGGAGAGCGCCAGTTTCCAGGGAGATCCAACTATCCTGCAAAACCTTCTCAAGTTCCAGCTCAGCCCTTGTCCTCTTCCACCAGCTACTGGGCAGAGCTATTGGCCAGAGCTATTGGCCAGAGGACCACTGTGAGTACCTGCTGGCATCTTCTTCTGGATCCTCATCCTTGACACCATCCTTGGATTCCTGTCTGCGGAGAAACCTCGAAGAGAATTTGGACCACACAGAGCTACAGATATTGAATCACAGACCCACATAAGCCCATTGGGGAAGTATCATAGAGAGAGGGGGAAACCCAACCAACACCTACTGGAAGAAGCTATGGGAAGAAGGCAATACAAGAGAACACCTAACAACAGAAAGACAAGCATGACACCACCAGAATCTAGGGAAACTACACCAACTAGAATGGAACACAACAACAAAGCAGAGGAAGCAGAAGGGTATGACTTAAAAATCACCATCATAAAAATGATAGAGACCCTCAAAGAAGATGTGAGAAAATCCCTTAAAGAAATGGATGAAAAAAACAAACAAAAAAATGGAAGAAATGAACAAATTTCTTAAGGAAAGTACAGAAAGCCAAGAAAAAACAATTAAGCAGGTAAAGGAAATAGTTCAAGACTTGAAAACTGAAATAGAGAAAATAAAGACAACACAAACGGAAGGAATGCTGGATATTGAAAAGCTGGGCAAAAAATCGGCAACTACAGACACAACCATAACCAATAGAATTCAAGAGATGGAACAGAGAATCTCAGGCGCAGAAGATAAACTAGAAGAAATAGAATCATCGACCAAAGAAAATCATGCATCCAACAAATCCTTAACAAAAAACATACAGGAAATGTGGGACACCATGAAAAGGCCAAACCTAAGAATAATAGGCATAGAGTAAGGTGAGGAAGCCCAGCTCAAAGGTGCCGAAAACATATTCAACAAAATCATCGAGGACAACTTTCCAAATTTGAAGAAGGACATGCCCATGAAAGGAAAAGAAGCATACCGAACCCCAAATAGGCTGGACCAAAGGAAAAAGACCCCTTGACATATAATAATCAAAACACCTAGCATACAGAATAAAGAAAAAATATTAAGAGCAGCGAAGGAAAAAGGACAGGTAACATATAAAGGCAGACCTATCAAAAATACACCTGACTTCTCCATGGAAACCCACAAGGCCAGAAGGTCCTGGAGAGATGTTCTACAAGTATTAAGAGAACACGGATGCCAACCTAGGCTACTATATCCAGCAAAACTCCCAATCACTGTAGATGGAGAGAACAAGATATTTAACGCCAAAAGCAGATTTTCCCAATACGTATCTACAAATCCAGCCCTACAGAAAGTATTGGAAGGAAAATTCCAACCCAAGGAAGGTAACTATGCCCGCAAAAATGTAGACAACAAATAATCCAACTACACTAGAAACCAAGGGTGAAGCAGAACTAATATATTCACAATATCACTGCCAACAACAAACCTAGATCAAACAAGCATCAACAATCAATGGTCCTTACTCACCCTCAACATTAATAGTCTTAACTCACCTATAAAAAGACACAGGCTAACAGAATGGATACGAAGACAGAATCCATCCTTCTGCTGCATACAAGAAACACATCTAAGATTCAAAGGTAGACATTACCTCAGGGTAAAGGTTTGGGAAAAGATTTTCCAATCAAAAGGAAATAAGAAGCAAGCAGGCTTAGCTATCCTAATATCTAACAAGTTAGACTTCAAACCAAAATTAGTCAAAAGAGATGAAGACAGTCATTTCATATTCATCGCAGGAGAAATCCATCAACACAAAGTCTCAGTTCTGTACATCTATGCCCCTAATACAAAGTCACCCACATTCGTAAAAGAAACACTACTAAAACTCAAAGCTCATATAAAACCTCACATACTTATAGTGGGGGACTTCAATGCACCACTCTCAACACTAGACAGAACCACAAATCAGAAACTCAACAAAGAAACAAAAGAATTAACAGAAGTTATGTCTCAACTGGGATTAACAGACATCTATAGAACATTCCATCCAAAGACAAAAGAATATATCTTCTTCTCTGCTCCACATGGAACCTTCTCTAAAATCAACCACATACTAGGTGACATAACAAACTTCAACAGATACAAGAGAATAGGAATAGTCCCCTGTATCTTATCAGACCACCATGCTTTAAAATTGGAATTCAACAACACCACAAATAGCAGAAAACCTGCAAACTCATGGAAACTGAACAATGTGCAATTGAACCACTCCTGGGTCAAAGAAGAAATAAAGAAAGAAATTAAAGACTTTCTAATATTCAACGAGAATGAGGATACAACATACCCAAACTTATGGGACACCTTGAAAGCAGTGCTGAGAGTGAAGTTCATTGCATTAAGTGCGCATATGAAGAAAACAGAGGATAGTCACATAAGAGAATTAACAGCCCAATTGAAAACCTTAGAAAACAGAGAAGCGAATTCACCCCGAAGGAGTAGATGCCAGGAAATAATCAACTTGAAGGATGAAATCAACAAAATAGAAACCAGGGAAACAATACAAAAAAAAAAAAAATCAATGCAACAAAGAGTTGGTTTTCTGAGAAAATCAACAAGATAGACAAACCTTTATCCAAATCAATGAAAAAGCAGAGACAGAACATGCAAATTAATAAAATCAGAAATGAAATGGGGAACATAACAACAGACACAGAGGAAATCCAGACAATTTTCAGGTCATACTTTGAAAATCTGTATTCCTCAAAAATTGAAAATTCAAAGGAAATGGACAAGTTTCTGGATAACTTTTACTTACCAAAATTAAATCAAGAACAAACAACTTAAATAGACCTATAACCCGCAATGAAATAGAAGCAGTCATCGAAAGCCTTCCAACCAAAAAAAGTCTAGGGCCAGATGGATTCAGGGCAGAATTCTACCAGACATTCAAGTAAGAATTAATACCACTACTCCTCAAACTGATCCACAAGATATAGAAACAGAAGGTTCAATGCCAAACTCTTTTTATAAGGCCAAAATAACTTTGGTACCCAAACCTCACAAAGACACAACTAAGAAAGAAAACTGCAGACCAATATCGCTGATGAACATCGATGCAAAAATACTCAATAAAATACTGGCAAACTGAATTCAAGAATACATCAGAGAAATCATACTCCGTGACCAAGTAGGGTTCATCCCTGGAATGCAGGATGGTTTATCATACGAAACTCTATCAAGGTGATCCACCATATAAACAAACAGAAAAAGAAAAACCATGTGATTATCTCCCTAGATGCTGAAAAATCTTTCTACAAAATTCAACACCCTTTCATGATAAAGGTTTTGGAGAGGTCAGGGATAACAGGAACATACCTAAACATAATAAGAGCAATATACAGCAAACCAATTGCCAACATCAAACTGAATGGAGAGAAACTTAAGCCAATTCCTCTAAAATCAGGAACAAGACAAGGCTGTCCTCTCTCTCCATATCTCTTCAATATCGTATTAGAAGTACTGGCTTGTGCTATAAGACAACAAAAGGAGATCAAGGGGATCCAAATTGGAAAGGACGAAGTCAAACTGTCTCTATTTGCAGCTGATATGATAGTTTACATAAGCGACACAATAAACTCTACCAGGGAACTCCTACAGCTGATAAACACCTTCAGCAAACTAGCAGGATACAAGATAAACTCAAAAAAATCAGTAGCCCTACTTTTTTCACACGACAAAGAGACAAAGAAAGAAATCAGAGAAACATCACCCTTTACAATAGCCACAAGCAACATAAAGTATCTTTGGGTAACGCTTACCAAACACTTAAAAGATCTATATAATAAGAACTTTGTGACTCTAAAGAAAGAAAGTAAAGAAGATACCAGAAAATGGAAATATCTCCCATGTTCTTGGATAGGTAGGATAAACATAGTAAAAATGGTAATCTTACCAAAAGCAATCTACCGATTCAATGCAATCCCCATTAAATCCCACCACAATTCTTCACCGACCTTGAAAGGATAATAATCAACTTTATATGGCAAAACAAAAGACCCAGGATAGCCAAAACAACCCTATTCAATAAAAGAACTGCAGGAGGCATCACCATTCCTGACTTTAAGCACTACTACAGAGCTATAGTTCTGAAAACAGCCTGGTATTGGCATAAAAATAGACAGGTAGACCAATGGAATCTAATTGAAAATCCTGATATTAATCCACGAACCTATGAACACCTGATTTTCGACAAAACAGCTAAACTTATACAATGGGGCGACAAATGGTGCTGGCACAATTGAATGAGGGTGTCTAGAAGACTGCACAGACCATGTCTGTCGCCATGCACATAACTCAAGTCCAAATAGAGCAAAGACCTCAACATCAATCCAGCCATATTGATCCTCTTAGAAGAGAAAGTAGGAGGTACCCTTTAACAAATTGGTATAGGAGAACGCTTCCTGAATATAACTCCAGGGGCACAGACACTGAGAGCAACAGTTAATAAATGGGACCTCTTCAAACTTAGAAGCTTCTGTAAGGCAAAGGACACAGTGGACAAGACCAAACGGCAGCCTACAGACTGGGAAAAGATTTTCACCAATCCTATATCTGACAAAGGGCTGATCTCCAAAATATACAAAGAACTCAAGGAACTAGTCAACAAAACACCAAATAACCCTATTTAAAAATGAGGTACATAACTGAAGAAAGAATTCTCAATAGAGGAAATCAAAAATGCTGAAAGACACTTAAGAAAATGCTCCACATCCTTAGCTATCAGAAAAATGCAAATCAAAACAACTTTGAGATACCATCTTACCCCTGCCAGAATGGCTAAAATTAGAAACACCAGTGATGACTTATGTTGGAGAAGATGTGGATGGCACTTGAAGAAACCATACTGAATGAGGTAAACCAGTCACAAAAAGAGGAACACAGTATGTACTCACTCATATTTGGACTTTAGACCTAGGGCAAAGGATCACATATAATTCACACCAGCCTATAATTCACATCACCAGAGGAACTAGGATAGAAGGTGTATTCTAAGAGATTCACATAAAGTTCCTCACAGAACTGGGAAGGGACAAGTCCCCCAGAGCTCAGTTGAAGTGGCGGGGGCAGCAAATGGAAAGAGAAGTAGCAGAAAATGAGGGGGAGGAAAGGAAAACATGTGCGACCAGGAAGATTGAGCCTGGTTAGGAATAGAAGACAGGAAAGTGAGAGACAGAGACAGAGAGAGAGAGATCATAAAAGAGGGAGCCAATATTGGTTTGAAGATAAAATTGAACACAAAGAAAGGTCTAGAAAACTACAAGTCTGCTCCCAACTAACCATTTGAGCTTCCGTGGAAAGGCTATCATAAATGCCCTTCCTGAAGAGTGAGATCAACAACAAACTTATCCATGGAGTCCTAAACTTGTGCTTGATGGAAACAGGAGCAAACACTCATACATAAACACTGAGTCGAAGTAGAACCCGGATGCAGATGGAGAGGACAAGACCAGGCTGCAGAAACACATAGAGACAGCTTACCTGAACAAGAAGGAGCTAATGGGCCAGCAGACTGATAGCTGGGAAGCCAGCATGGGGCTGACTCAGGCCCTCCTGAATATGCCTCTCAGCCAGAAGGACTGAGCAGTCTAAGGGACCTCAGACAGTGGAGCCAGGATGTATCCCTGGTGCACAAAAGGACCTTGCGAACACATCCCCCATGGAGGGAAAACTGCCTTAACCTAGAGACAGGAGAGAAGCCCTAGTCCCTACTTCACATGACCTGTCAGATCTACATGACCCCAACTGGATGGCATTCCCCTACATATTGAATTGGGGTGGGGGGATGCGAGGGGAGGGTGGTTAGAGTGCATTGAGAGGGCAGAGAGGGTAAAAGGGAGGGAAGGAGGGAGGGAGGGATAGAGGGAGGGAGGGAAGGAGGGGGGAGAGAGGGAACTGGGATCGACATGTAAAATAATAAATTAAATTAAAAAATAATGCTTTGACTCCAATATTTAAGTTGAAGGACAAGTTACTGGGGGAAAGGATTTCTATTTTTGTTTCCACAGAAAATAAAAAGATGTGGATTTCTTCCAGACTAATGTGGTTTGATCACGCCAGACCACCTGAAACAGAGTACAAGGTGATCCTACATTCAAAACAGTTGGACAAAGCAGCCCTACAGACTACAGCCAGGATTTCTGAATCTTCTTCGAATCCCCATGTCAGCGCCCCTTACCAGCAGAATGTAGTTTGGAAAGAACGATGCCCACGTTCCCAAATATTGTGTATAAATGTTTGTTTTCATTTAATTGGACTTTGTTATATAGGGGGGGGGGGGGGGGGGGGGGGGGGGGGTCTTTTTTTTAAAAAATAAATAAAAAAAATTTTATATAATAAAAAAAACTTACATGTATATATTTACAGAGCAACTATAAATATAAAAAACTAAAAATTTGTTATAATACTATTTCTAAGTAATTTTTTTATATATATATATATAGCATCTGTATTTTTCTATGAGAACATGTTGTTTTTTAAAAAAAAAAAAAATCTAAAATACTTTTTAAGGTTTAAATAAGAATAGAAGTTAGAAAATATGAAATAGTGCACAGAATGTACTGAAATTTGATGTCCATTTAAAAGTTGTACTTATTTAAATAAGACATATATGGTCTGTTTCTTTAAGTCCCCCCCCCCCAAGAATGGGTGTTTTGCATGCACATATGTCTGCATGCATACTACAATCACTCAGTGTTCTGGAAGGATTGAATTGGGATACAGATCACTTGAAACTGGAGTGAAGAAGGGTTGTGATCCATCACTAAGTACTAGGAATGAAAGGGAGGTTCTCTAGGAGAGCAGCCAGTACTCTTAACTTATAAGCCATTTCCTCAACCTATGTAGTTTATTGAGACAAGTTCTTCTTAGATAGAGCACAGTGGCCTTGAAATCACCTTCCTCAATGCAAATCAAAACAACTTTGAGATACCATCTTACCCCTGCCAGAATGGCTAAAATTAGAAACACCAGTCATGACTTATGTTGGAGAGGATGTGGAGAAAGTGGAACACTCCTCCACTGCTGGTGGGAGTGCAAACTCATACAGCCATTTTGGAGATCAGTATGGCGGTTCCTCAGGAAAATGGGAATTAGTTTACCACAAGACCTGGCAATCCCCCTCTTAGGCATATACCCAAAGGATTCACATCAATGCAACAAAGATATCTGTTCAACTATGTTCATAGCAGCACTATTTGTAACAGCAAGAACCTGGAAGAAACCTAGATGCCCTTCAATTGAAGAATGGTTAATGAAGATGTGGCACATCTACACAATGGAATACTACTCTGCAGAAAAAAATAATGGTATCTTGAAATTCGCAGGCAAGTGGATGGCACTTGAAGAAACCATCCTGAATGAGGTAACCCAGTCACAAAAAGAGAAACACAGTATGTACTCACTCATATATGGATTTTAGAACTAGATCAAATGATCACCAGCCTATAATTCACATCACCACAGGAACTAGGATACAAGTTGTATTCTAAGAGATTCATATAAAGTCCCTCCCAGAACTGGGAAGGGACAAGTCCACCAGACCTCAGGTAAAGTGGGGGAGGACAGCTAATGGAGAGAGAAGTAGGAGAAAATGAGAGGGAGGAGAGCTAGGCATGTGCGACCAGGAGGATTGAGCCTGGTTAGGAATGGAAAATAGGAAAGAGAGAGAGAGAGAGAGAGAGAGAGAGAGAGAGAGACAGAGACAGAGACAGAGACAGAGACAGAGAGAGCCACTAAAAGAGGGAGCCAATATTGGTTTGAAGATAAAGTTGAACACAAAGAAAGGTCGAGGGAACTACAAGACTGCTCCCAACTAACAATCTCAGCTTCCGTGGAAAGGCTATCATAAATGCCCTTCCCGGAGAGTGAGATCAACAACTAACTTCTCCATGGAGTCCTCAACTAATGCCTGTTGAAAACAGGAGCAAACACCCATACATAAACACTGAGTCGAACTAGAACCCAGAAGCAGATGGAGAGGACAAGACCATGCGGTAGAAGTACATAGAGACAGCTTACCTGAACAAGGAGGAGCTAAGGGCCACTAGACTGATAGCTGGGAAGCCAACAGGGGACTGACTCCTCTGAATATGGGTCTCAGCCAGAAGGACTGAGCAGTCTAAGAGACCTCAGACAATGGAGCCAGGATGTATCCCTGGTGCACAAAAGGACTTTGCAAACATATCCCCCATGGAGGGATAACTGCCTTATTCTAGAGATAGGAGAGAAGCCCTAGTCCCTACTTCACAGGACCTGTCAGATCTATATGACCCCAACTGGATGGCATTCCCCTACATATGGTATTGTGGTGGGGGGTTGGGAGGGGAGGGTGTTTAGAGTGCATGGGAGAGGGCAGAGAGGTCAAAAGGGAGGGAAGGAGGGAGGAAGGGCTGGAGGGGAGGGAGGGAGGGAGGGAGGGAGAGGGAACTGGGATCGACATGTTAAATAATAAATTTAAAAAAAAAAAAACACTTTGACTCCAAAATTTAAGTTGAAGAACAAGTTACTGGGGAAAAGGATTTCTATTTTTGTTTCCACAGAAAATGAAAAGATGTGGATTCCTTCCAGACTGATGTGGTTTGATCACACCAGACCGCCTGAAACAGAGTACAAGCTGATCCTACATTCCAAAGAGCTGGACAAAACAGCCCTACAGACTACAGCTAGGATATCTGAATCTTCTTTGAATCCCCCAAGACAGCGCCCCTTACCAGCAGGAAGTTGTTTGGAAAGAACGACACCCAAATTCCCAAATAATGTGTATAAATGTTTGTTTTCATTTAATTGGACTTTGTTATATAAAATTAAATAAAAAAAAAAAAAAAAAAAGAAATCACCTTCCTCATGCCTCACCATACGCAAATGCTGGTATTGTAGTTAAAAAAAAAGTCAAAACTTGGCTAGTGATTTATACTATTTCCAGAACATTACAACACAAGGATGAAAATGTTAACACAATTTAAAAGTATATTGTATTAATATTTTGATATTACCAAGTTGCTCTGGCATTATTCTAATAAAACCAAGAAACTAGTTACAGATCCATGGGTAGAATTCAATTTCCCATTCTCACCACAGAGTCTTGTTTGGTGGCACTCTTCCTGGATTCCAACTTGGAGGATACTGCCCCATCCAGACAGAAAAATTAAAAAAGGAAAACTTCATTAGTTCTCACTAATTTCCAGTTTTCACTAATTTCCAAAGCATTTCCAGGTCCAAATGTCATTCACATTTTCCACTCTTCTGGCAGGGACAGGGAAGAACTCGACAGGAATACAATAGTACTCCACCTTAGGATCCCCCAAATAGCCTGACACCTATGGAAATTCCACCAGAACTGATATCTTTTTGCAGTGTGCTGCTAACCTTTCCAGCTTGCTCTCAGGCAAACTTGCCCTTTCAGGCAACTCAGGATGCAGCATCCACTACCTGTTTTCTACATGTATCATACTTTCCCTAAGTTCACATCATATACTTTTTGAGAAAAATACACTTATAGATAACTCAAGAAATACACATGAATATTTAAATTTCTGAATTATATTCTTTCTTAATGTTATTTCATTTAATACCTACATGAGATACACATCTTTCCCAGCTTCTGTGTGTAGTGAGTGATAATTGAAGAGGTCCTGACAAATACAATCTACTAAATAAGCAATGATTAAATAACATAACTAATTAAGAAGTACCCAAATTATTTTACTGGTAGGCTTTAACAAATCCATTGACATTTGCCTGCATAATAGCCATTACAGCGAAACAGGTTATATGTAAATGGATTTAGAACAATGAGATAATAGCTATGGAAGAGAGTAAAGTTTTTATTATGGCTAGATATAGGAAACCCTTACTAAGGCACCAAAGCTAACCTTCAATACATACATTAGTTGGCATGCTTAAAATTTTTCCCAAGAAAGGGCTAGAGAGATGGGTTCAATGTTAAGGGTCCAGTTGGCTCTTCCTTAGGACCTGTGCTTAATTCCCCGCAGCTACACAGCAGCTCACAGCCATCTGTAATTGCACTTCTAGGGGATCTGATGTCTTGTTCTGACCTTTTCCGGCATCAGTCATGCATGTGATACACAGAAACGTGATGGTAGAGATGACAGAGTCATGGAATATCTGCCAAGGAGAGTTGCTAACAGGGAGTGCATCCAGCCCAATAGAAAGAAGTGGCTTGCAGTCAACAAAGCTGAATAGAGTTGGAGATCTAAGAGGATTTTGACATCACATGGAGATGGAAAGATTGGAGTTTGCCCATTCGTTTCTCAGTCTTCCTTGGCCCAGTATTTCCTCACTCTTCTCTTTATTTGGAATGTTGATGTATATCCTGTGCCATTATATGTTAGAAGTATATGATCTGCTTTTTGATTTTGATTTTAATGGGTGATTACAATTAAGAGATTGCAGGATTCTCAGAAGCAACATTGAACTTTCTAACATTGTTGAGATACTGTGATAGACTTTGGGGGCTTCTAGAGTTGAAAAAATGTATTTTGCAATGATATTATTATAAACTTCTAGTGCTAGTTAGTGACAGTTTAAAAGTAGCTGGCCCACATACTTTCACAGGGAGTGCCACTGATAGGAGGGTTGTCTTTCTTGGATTTGGGGTGGGTATGTTCATTTGGAGGGAGGGTGACACTGTGTGGGCAGGCTTAGAGGTTTCCTATGCTCATAATACCTTCCAGAATTTCAATAGTCTTCCTATTGCCTACAGAATGTAGGATTCTCAGCTCGTTCTCCAGACGCGCAACTACCTGTACACCAGCATTTTATATGCCATGATGAAAATGGACTGAATCTCTGAAAATATAAGTGAGCCACTTCAAATAAATGTTTCATTTATGCTCTTATCTCTTTCTCTCTCTCTCTATCTCTCTCTCTCATGCTCTCTCACACTCTATCTTTCTTTTGTCTTTCCCTCCCCAGGCTAAATCTTCCTAGTCCCACCTGATTTTTCTCTCCTCCCCTACTCTTTATTCTGGCATCCTCTCCACTCACACCCCCCACACTCCCAATATGCTAAGAAGATCTAGTTCTATTCCCCTTCTATGAGGGAACTTGTATGAATCTCTTAGAATCATCCTTGTATTCTAGTTTCTGGCATTATGAAATATAGGCTGGTGATCCTTTGCTCTATGTCGAAAATATATATATGAGCGAATACATACCATGTTCTTATTTTGCTGACTGGGTTACCTCATTCAGGAGGTTTCCTTCAAGTTCCATCCATTTGCCTGTGATTTTCAAGATTCCATTGTTATTTTTTCCACAAAGCAGTATTCCATTGTGTAAATGTCCCACATCTTCTTCATCCATTCTTCATTGGAGGGACATCTAGGATGCTTCCAGGTTCTTGCTATTACAAATAATGCTGCTATGAACATAGTTAAACACATTTTTTGTTGCATGGATGTGGATCATTTGGGTATATGCATAAGAGTAAGATTGCCAGGTCCTGTGGTAGACCAATTCGCATTTTACTAAGGAACTGTGATGAAGATCTCCAAAATGGCTGTACAAGTTTCCAATCCCAACAGCAATGTAGGAGTACTCCCTTTTCTCCACATCCTCTCCAGCATAAGTTCTCATTAGTGTTCCTGATTGTAGCCATTCTTGCAGGAGAAAGATGGTATCTCAGAGTTGTTTTGATTTGCATTTCACTAATAGCTAAGGATGTTGAGCACTTGCTTAAGTGTCTTGCAGGCTTTTTGATTTCCTCTATTGAGAATTCTCTCTTCAGTTCTATACTCCTTTTTTAATAGAGTTATTTGGTGTTTGGGTGACTAGTTTCTTGAGTTATTTGTATATTTTGGAGATGAGCCCTATGTCAGATGTAAGGTTGGTGAAGATATTTCCCCACAGTGTGTGCTGCCTTTTGGTCTTGTCAACTGTGTCCTTTGGCTTACAGAAGCTTCTCAGCTTGAGAAAGTTCCATGTATTAATTGTTGATCTCAGAGTCTGTGCTACTAGATTTATGTTTAGGAATGAATCTACTGTACCAGTTTCTTCAAGGGTACCTACCACTTTCTCTTCGAAAATATTCAGTGTGGCTGGATTTATCTTGATGTCCTTGATCCATTTGGATTTGAGTTTTGTGCAAGGCTATAGATATGGGTCTATCTGCAGTCTTCTACACACTATCATTTGTTGAAGATGCTTTCCTGCTCCCATTGTATACTTTTAGCTGTTTTGTCAAAAATCATGTGTTCATAGGTGTGTGGGTTAATATCAAGATTTTTGATTTGATTACTTTGATCTACTTGTATATTTTTCTGCCAATACTAGGCTGTTTTCACGAATATAGCTCTAGTCAGGGATTAAAGTCAGGGATGGTGATGCCTCCTAAAGTTCCTTTGTTGTACAGGGTTGTTTGGCTATCCTGGGTCTTTTGTTTTTCTATATAAATTTGATTATTATCCTTTCATGGTCGGTGAAGAATTGTGCGGATATTGATGGGGATTGCATTCAATCTGTAGATTGCTTTTAGCAAGATTTCCATTTTTACTATGCTTATCCTACCTATCCAAGAGCATGGGAGATCTTTCCATTTTGTGGTATCTTCTGAAATTTATTGGTTTAAATAAACAGTTCTTGATATATAGGTCTTTCACTTGTTTGTTAAGCATTACCCCAAGATACTTTATGCTGTTTATGGTTATGGTAAAGGGTGATGTTTCTCTGTTTTCTATGTCAGTCCCATTGTCCTCTGTATACAATAGGGCAACAGATTTTTTTTTTAGTAGATCTTGTATAATGGTAGTTTGCTGAAGGTGTTTATTAGCTGTAGGAGTTCCCTGATAGAAATTTTTGGGTCGCTTATGTATATTGTCATATATCTACAAATAGTGAAATTTTGGCTTATTCCTTTCCAATTTGTATCCCCTTGATCTCATTTTTTGTCTTATTCCTTTAGCTAGAACTTCAAGTACAATATTGAAGCAATATGGAGAGAGTGTAGCCTTGTGTTGTTCCTGGTTTTAGAGGAATTGCATTAAGGTTCTATCCATTCAGTTTGATGTTGGCTGTTGATTTAATATATATGCTTTTATCATGTTTAGGTATGTTCCTGTTATCCTTGATCTCTCCAAGCCCTTTATCATGTAAGGGTATTGGAATGTGAAAAAGGCTTTTTCAGTAAACCCTGGTTTTTTTTCACTCTCGTTTATATGGTGTATTACATCAATCGACTTTTATATGTTCACCCATCCCTGCAACACAGGGATGAAGCCTGTTGGTCATGTTGGATAATTTCTCTGATGTGTTCTTGGATTTGATTTGCCAGTATTTTATTGAGTATTTTTGCATCTATGTTCATGAGGGATATTGGTCTATCCTTCTCTTTCTTAGTTGTGTCTTTGTGTGTCTATGGTACCAAGGTAACTGTGGCCTTGAAAAAAATGTTTGGGAATGAACATTTTGTCTCTATTGTGTGAAACAATTTGAGGAGTATTGGTATTAGTTCCTTTTTGATTTGCTGGTAGAATTCTGCACAAATGCCAACAGGCCCTCGGCCTTATTTTGTTGGGAGGCTTTCATTGACTGCCTAAATTTCATTGACGGTATTGGTCAGTTTAAGTTGCTTATCTGTTCTTGATTTCCTTTTGGTAAGTGATAGTTATCCAGAAATTTCTCCATTTCCAATGAATTTTCAAATTTTGTGGAGTATAGGTTTTTAAAGTACAACCTGAAAATTGTCTTCACTTCCTCAGTGTCTGTTATTATGTCCACCTTTTTGTTTCTGATTTTGTTAATTTGTGTGTTCTCTCTCTGCTTTTCAGTTTAGTTTGGATAAAGGTTTGTCCATCTGGTTGATTTTCTTAAAAAAAAAAAAAAAAAAAACAAAACAAAACAAAAAAAAAAAAACAACCCTTTGTTGCATTGATGTTTTGTATCATTTTCCTTGTCTCTATTGATTTGTGCCCTCAAATTGATTATTCCCTGGCATCTACTCTGGGGTGACTTTGCTTCTTTTTGTTCTAAGTCTGTTAGCTGTGCTATTAATTCTCTAATGTGACTATCCTCAGTTTTCTTTATATGGGCTCTTATGAAATGAACTTCCATCCTTCGTAGAAATCTTTTCTTTTATTTATTTATTTTTTTTAATTTTATATAACAAAGTCCAATTAAATGAAAACAAACATTTATACACAATATTTGGGAATTTGGGCGTCGTTCTTTCCAAACTACTTCCTGCTGATAAGGGGCGCTGTCTTGGGGGATTCGAAGAAGATTCAGATATCCTAGCTGTAGTCTGTAGGGCTGTTTTGTCCAGCTGTTTTGAATGTAGGATCAGCTTGTACTCTGTTTCAGGCGGTCTGGCGTGATCAAACCACATTAGTCTGGAAGGAATCCACATCTTTTCATTTTCTGTGGAAACAAAAATAGAAATCCTTTTCCCCAGTAACTTGTTCTTCAACTTAAATTTTGGAGTCAAAGCGTTTTTTTTTTTTTTTTTTTTTTTTTTTAAATTTATTATTTTACATGTCGAGGAGATTGACTCGTAGAAATCTTTTCAATATTTAACATGAGTTTGTGTATGTTGTGTCCTCATTGTCATTGAATTCTAAGAAGTCATCCATTTCTTTCTTTATATCTTCTTGACCAGGAATGGTCCAATTGGACATTGTTCAGTTTCCATGAGTTTGTAGGGTTTCTTCGAGATTTGTGTTGTGGTTGAATTCTAGCTTTAAAGCATGGTGGTTTGATAAGATACATAGGAATATTCCAATTTCTTTTTTTAATTTGGTGAGGGTTTTTTATGTGGCCTAGTATGTGGTTGATTGTAGAGATGGTTCAATATGGATTTGAGAGGAAGGTATATTATTTGTGTTTGGTTGTAATGTTCTGTAGATGTATCTGAAACCCAATGTAGACATAGCTTCTGTTAGTTCTTGATTCTTTATCAAGTTTTTGTATGGTGGTCCTGTCTAGTGGTATGAGTGGAGTGCTGAAGTGTCCCACTAGGAGTGGATGAGGTTTTACATGAGCTTCAAGATTTAGTAGAGTTTCTTTTACGAATGTGGGTGCCTTTGTATTTGGGGCATAGATGTTCAGAATTGAGAATTTGCCCTGATGGATTTCTCCTATGATGAAAATGAAATGACTGTTTTCATCTCATTTGATTGATTTTGGTGTGATGTCTAACATGTTAGGTATTAGGATAGCTATACCTGCTGGCTTCTTGGGTCCACTTCATTGGAAGATCTTCTCCCAACCCTTTACCCTGAGGGAATGTCTGTCTTTGAAACTTAGATGTGTTTTTTGTATGCAGCAAAACCATCAATTCTGTCTTTGTATCCATTCTTTTATCCTGTGAATTTCCATAGGTGAGTTAAGACCATTAATGTTAAGGGATAATAAGGACCACTGATTGTTAATGCTTATTTGTTTTAGATTTTTTGTAGGTGCTGGTATTGTGAATATATTATCCATGCTTTAACTTTGGTTTTGGTGAATTGGGATTATCTATTACTTATGTCTTTGTGAGCATAGTTTACTTCCTTGGGTTGGAGTTTTCGTTCCAGAAATTTCTATAGGGCTGGATTTGGAGATATTCATTGTGAAAATCCAGCTCTGTCATTAAATATGTTGTTACCTCTATCTATAATGATTGAGAGTTTTGCTGGGTATAGTAGCCTTGTCAGGCATCTGTGAACTCTCATACTTGTAGAACATCTACCCAGGACATTCTGATCTTGAGAATTTCCATGGAGAATTTAAGTGGAATTTTGATCATTCTACCTTTATATGTTATCTGAAATTTTTCTCCTGCTGCTCTTAATATTCTTTCTTTTTTCTGTATGTTAGGTGCATTGATTACTATGTGTTGTGAGGTCTTTATTCTTTGGTCCAGTCTATTTGGTGTTGGGTTTTCTTCTTGTGCTTTTATGGGCAAGTCCTTATTCAGATTGGGAAATTTTTCTTCAACGATTTTGTTGAACATGTTTTCCACACCTTTGAACTGGGCTTCTTCACCTTCTTCTATACCCATTAGTCTTATCTTTTGCTTTAACCAGTGTCCCACATTTCCTGGATGTTTTGTGTTAAGAATTTATTGGACTTATGATTTTCTTTGGTCGATGTATCTATTTTCTCTAGTTTATCTTCAGCCCCTGAGATTCTCTCTTCACTCTCTTGTATTCTGTTGGTTTTTCTTGAGTCTGTAGTTCCTGATCATTTGCCCACTTTTTCTATTTCCAGCATTCCTTCAGTTTGTGTTTTCTTTATTGTCTCTATTTCTGTTTTCATGTCTTGAACTGTTCCTTCAACTCTTTGATATTTTTTCTTGGATTACCTTGCTTTCTTTAAGCACTCACAAAAATGCCCCACACAAATTATATTTCTACATTCTGATCTTGCTTCTTCAAGCAATAATGCTGGTTACACTGCTCTATCTTATATATTCTTTAAAGGTTTTATGTAGTATAACTCCTCGTTATCCAGTGTAGGTTGAGTATTCCTTATTGGAAGTGCCTGGCACTGTGTTTGCAATTTTATATGATCTGGTAATTCCTTCTGTATATATTTTGTCTTATTGGTTGATGAATAAAATAATGATTGATTGATTGGCCAGCCAGAAAATATAGGCAGGACTACGAGATGAGAATGCTGCAAAACACAGGTGGAGGGATAGTGATTTAGTGCACCAAAGAAGTAACAGGATGGAGAATTCTCCCATAAGCCAAATCCAGGTGGAAATACATGATTATAGAAATGGGTTAATAAGACAGAGATAGCCAATAAGCCCAACCACCAGCCAACTGTCGTATACCCAATATACCATCTGTGTATTCATTTAGGACTAAAGGGTGCCAGAGTCAAACAGGATGAAGAATATATATATATATATATATATATATATATATATATATATATATATAGAGAGAGAGAGAGAGAGAGAGAGAGACAGAGAGACAGAGAGAGAGAGAGATGTGTGTTTATAGACCTTAAGTGTTGAACATCAAAAATTTAAAATCTGCTCTATGAAATGCTTCAAAATTCACAAAGTTTTGAGTGCTACATACACCCACAGTGTCATTGAGAGCACTCTGGATTCCTGAATTTCCATAGTTCGGGTGGACACTTGCCTTAAACTGTGTGGAAGAAGAATACAGATCAGAACAAGGAGCTACAAAGGATTTTGCTGTTTGGTTGTTTTTGAGGTAGAGTCTTACTAAGCAATTCTCAGAATGGCCTGGAACTCACTCTGTAGATGAGGCTGCCCTCACGCTCACAGAAATCCTCCTGCTTCTGCACCTCAACTGCTAGAATTAAAGGGATGTGCTACCATATCTGGTCTAACATTATTTACCCGGTTTAAAAAAATAAGTAAGTCTATAATTACAAGCAGTTGTGTTATTTACCCAAAAAATTTTCTCTAGAAATATAAGTAAAAGCAGTGCCTATACTTCACAAATGTCTACTCACAGATTATTTTAAAGGTAAAGTGAGATGAAAAGATAACATAAGGGAGATTTTAGAGTAATGAAAATGTTTAAATACTATGCTTCCTCCTCCTCCCCCTTGAAGGAAAGGTGAGGTTCTGAATAGACCCTCCAACACAGTTGGAGAGAGAATAGCTCCTTTCAGTGAAGGTCAGCACAGTATATAGGGACCATATGGGAAGTGCTCTGGAATAATTAAAACAGCAGTTGTATATACAAGGTTCTTTTGTGCACCAGGAATACATCCTGGTTCCACTGCCTGAGGTCCCTTAGACTGCGAAGTCCTTCTAGCTGAGACCCATGTTCCCATGGAGGGCACTCCCTTAACCTAGAGACAGGAAAGAAGTCCTAGTCCCTACTTCAAATGACTTGACAGATTTATATGTCCCCACCTGGATGGCATTGCCCTACATGTGGAATTGGGTGGGGGGATGGGAGGGGAGGGTGGTCAGGGTACATGTGAAGGGGGAGAGAGGGTAAGAGGTAGGGAGGGAGGGAGAGGGAGAGAACTGGGATCGACATCTAAAAGAAAATAATAATAATACTAATAGTAATAATAATAATAATAATAATAATAATAACAATGATAATAACAGCAGTCTTAAATGCAGATCCAATTAGCTGAACCATAAGTCAGAATCACATTCAACAGCTCTCATCATGTTATCCTACTGTCTGTCAGCTTATGTCTAATATGTGCCCTGAACACTGCACAGATTTGAACAGAGCATGGTGTTTTTGAAGCTTTTCAACAAATTAGAAGTTTATTAAAATAACAGCATAAGGTACATATATAAATACTCACACCTTGAATTCCCTCAGCTTTACACCTATGTAAAGAATTCTGATATTTTCAAGGTTTTCTTTTTAAATTGGCGTGTGTGTGTGTGTGTGTGTGTGTGTGTGTGTGTGTGTGTGTGTGTCTTTCTTTCTTTCTTCCTCTTATTCTTTCTTTCTACCTTTCTATCAACATGGGGGTCATGTCCATGAAAGGTACAGTGGCCAATGAGGCCAGAGGCATTGGATCCTCTAAAGATGAAGTTTACATGGACCTTGAGCTATTCAGTATGTGTGCTAGGAACTGAACTCAGGTCCTCTGCAACAGCAATATGTGCTTTTAAAAGCTGAGTCACCTGTTCATCTCAAAAACAATTCTGATTTTTAAAATAGGAAGGTCATAAATTTGAGTGGAATGGTGCTTATTTTTATATTTATATGTTCAATGTGGAAGGCAGGATACAAGCTCTAGAGAAATTTTACCTGGGTAAATAACACAACTCTCAAGATGTATTTTACATAAAACCGAAAGAAAAAACAACAGAACCACACACAATGCCAAACTATTATCTACTGTATATAGCCACACAAGTTAAACAAAGGTTGCTGTTGGTATTTAGGAGTCACTGATAGGATTGAGGGAGGATGATGTGCATATGCTTTTTGTGTTTCTATGTTAGCTTGTCATTTTTTGTGTTGCATTTTATTTTGTTTTCTGAAATGGTTTCATTATGTACCCCTAGCTGGCCTGGAATTGGGTATGCATACCCAATTACCTGAAAATGAAAATGATTTCCCTTTTTGACTCAGAGTATGATTCAAACGTGTCTGACAACATACACAGATATTTTTGGAAATTTGTGACCATATACTTCCCAATAATCCAACTTAACCAGTATGATAAACGTATTTACAGAGTGACATCTCCCATCACCTTATCATACTGGTTAATGAATAAAGTATTGTTGGTCAATAGGAAAGCAAGACAGGTAGTACTAGGAGACAAGAAGGATTCCAGGAAGTAGTAAGGAGGAGTCAGCATGGAGAGACTGGGGAGACCAGATGCCGGCCCCATTCCCCGTAAGATGAAACCACTTGGAAATTCTTAGATTAACAGAAATGGGTTAATACTTAAGAAAGAACTAGCCAATAAGAAACTAGTACCTGGCCAACAGCATTATATCAAATATAGAGTCTCTGTGTGTTATTTGGGGCTAGGGTGGTGGTGGGCCCAGGCGCCGGGGGGAAAAAACCTACTACATACATGAAGGTTTGCAATGTGAAAGTGCTTGATTTAAGTCAGAGCCACATAGGTCATGGCCAACCATGAAATGTTCTAGTCACACAGTTTGGGAGACACAGTTTGGGAGGTTTTATTTTGTTTTGATTTTTAGTTTTTTGAAAGAGCATCTCTCTGTGTGTAGCTCTGGCTATCCTGGAAATCACTCTGTAGACCAGGCTAGACACAAAATCAGAGATCTACATGTCTTTGCCTCCCAAGTGCTAGGACTAAAGCCATACACCAACACTGCCCAAGTAAAAGTCAGATTATAAAAGTAAACAAATTCATAAAATACTGTGGAGAATCAGAAATTACTTTTGAATTCTTCAAGTTGAAGACTCAAATATCACCATGTATTAAATATATAATCCAGATGACTGATACCCCTATCATTTTACAAATTCATCATTCCCAATTGTGATTATGCTTCCAAAGGTAAAAAAAAAATCAACAAAATCAGCAACAAAAGGAACTTAAACACCAGGGAATTCCTGTTTCAAGTACAGTAAATCTTACAGAGTGTGTACCATCCCAACAAATGGTCTACAGAGACGATCAAAGCATGGTTGACCCATCATAGTGGCATCGTCTATATATTTGTCCCACTCCAAGCATTGTTACTACTTGAAGTCTTCAATATTTGCAGTGTAATATATATTTACATTTTAGTGAAATATGACTCCCAAAATGATTGCTGACGTCCATAGGTAGTTGAAGGTATATTCTACCCATGAAGATTTCTCTTTAATTCCACTTCAACTGGAAAGCACAATGCAAATGATTAGCTCTTTGGAAGTCATTAAAATGCTAACTTAGTAAATCACCAGCAGAGGTACTAAATACATCTTTGAAGGGCTAAGCTCCCTGGGATTATTACAGTCATCAAACTCTAGACCTTGTCTTAACTTTTAAATCAATACTCTGAAATTTGCTTGATAATTAAAATAACCATTCAAAAATTCTTAAAGTATTGTTAATATGTAGTCACAATGCTATTCCACTTAAATACTTCTCATTCATTCTCCCCAAAAATTACTAATGGTACCTTATTAATAGCACTGTGCCTTTAAAGGACCTGTCAGGACACTTCCCTGAGAAAATGAAGTATCAGTCATTTTCATTAATGCTAATAAGCCAAAACCCAGAGTTAATGAAACAATTTCAAATAAAATCACCACTACAAAATCCTAAATACTGTTGGGTGAAAATGTTAATTTAAACTAAACTAAACTATTATATACAATATATATGGATACATGATATGTATTTAAAATATGGGTTATAAAAAACACTACCTCTGCCAAATGCTGTCTTTATAAAATCAGGTGAATATCCTGCTTTAGTTAGTCTGCAAACAAAAAACAAATATATCTATGTTACTCATCAGAAAGAAACACCACATTTTAGGCAAAGGCCAATTCCAAAGCAGTTCCAAGCTCAAAATCTACTGAAAAAAAAAAGAAAAGAAAGAGAACAACCACTGATCTGCCCAGATCCATTTCTACAGTTCCACACTTCTTATGGAGGTCTGGCTTCTTCTTAGAGGTGCTCATGTTTACAACTGGATGTTTCTATAAATTGTACTTGGTTGAGTGCTATCTTACAGAGTATACATACATTCATGAAGTAGAACATACTAGATAAACTAGTAGAAATGTGTCATTTTATGACTAAGGAAACTGAGGCAGGGGCTTTAACTGACTCTGAAAGGAAAAGGTCAGGGCAACAGTGCAGAACTGCTCTGAGTTACCCACACTTCCCCTTGTAAAATTTAAAATTCCACTAAATGAGGAGACTATTGCATTTCTAAAGTTTGTATCTTTAAGTGTTACATTTCTAAAAAAGTGCTACTTAATTCCTATTTCTTAGACTTGAAATAGAACAGCTTTATTTACTAGGAATGAAGTACTCTGAGAAAGCATCACAGTGTCAGAAAGGCATCCTTTCTTTTGCCCACTCTTGTTTTTTCTACACTCATCATTCTGTAATGTTTTTACCTGACACTTTTAATAGTGTGATTTGTAAAAGCATCTTGAAGTGTCCCTGAACTAACCAAACAAAAGTATTTCACGCAAATTAAACTTCATAGTACTAAAACTGACCAGATATTTTAAAACATTATGAAATTTACTACATTTATTTTTAAAAAATATATTTATACAAGTATTACACAATGAAGAAACTATTTCAAATAAAGTATTCTTATGAATACTTACTTTTGTCTCATCAGAGCATTTTTTCTCTTTAATTCATTGACGTTGCTTTCCAAAGTACGAGCTTCCAGCTTGAAGTAAATAATAGATTTTGAAACTATATCTATAAAATCTCAAATGTCTAGAGCATGATGGCATATAACTTCACGACTAAAAACAGGTTAAGAATCTGCACTTATCTTTTTTCACCCCCATCACCATGCTTCTTTCAGTGACCCCCATCTCCTGACTTCTGCTGGAGTGCCAGACCTCTCCCAGAATGCCTATCCATGCAGGACCACACTGAGTCCCTGCCTACCTGATCTTTGGCCCTCATGACCGGGACCCTGCTGGAGGTGAATCTGGGACCAGTTCAGGTCCAATTCCTGCCATACCCTTCCCTGGAAACTTCCAGGTTAGCCCTGAATGTAGCTCCCACCTACATCCAGTAGCCATCGAGAACACTCCTAGAACTTTGATCCACAAACCACCCACCCAGAATCTGCCCTTACCCCAACCTGTGCCCTAACTAGGCCACTGTCCCACTGCTTTCATTGAGCACTGGACCACAGAGCAGGCCCAATAATCCCGCCAACTTCAGGGAACTTCCTGGATCTATTCTGAGCACACTAAACCACATCAAGTCCCCTCCTGCATAATCTTTGAATCCCATCGCCTGGCCTCTGTCTGATACCTAAATAGCCAGGCCTCTGCCAGAGACCAGACTATCCATGCTGGACAACTGAGTCCCTGCCTACCTGATCATTGACCCCAATTGCCAGGCCCCTGCCTGAGAGGTAAGCTCCTAGAGAGTTTGGACCACACAGAGATACAGACATCGAACTCCTGACACACTTAAGCCCACTGGGGGAGTAGCATAAACAGGAGAGAAACCCCACATGTACCCATTGGAAGAAGTGAAGGTAAGGTGACAATACAAGAAAACACCTAACAATAGAAAGACAAGAAGGAAGTCATCAGAATCTAGGGAATCTACACCAACTACTAGACCTGAAGACTTGAAAGCAGATGAAGCAGAAGAGGAGGACTTAGAAAATATCGTCATAAAAATGACAGAGGCACTCAGAGACTATACGAGAAAATCCCTTAGAGAATTGAAAGGAAAAATATGCAAAAAAAATGGAAAAAAATGAAGAAATTTCTTAAAGAAAGTAAGAAAAGTCAAGAAAAAAAACAGATGAAGGAAATAATTCCAACAGTTCAAAACCTGAAAACTGAAATAGAGACAATCAAGAAAACACAAACTGAGGGAATGCTGGAAATAGAAAAATTGCACAAATAATAAGAACTATAGATGTAAGCATAACCAACAAAAACCAAGAGATGTAAGAGAGAATCTCGGGCACTGAAGATAAACAGGAGGAAATGATTCATTGACCAAAGAAAATCTTAACTCCAACAACTCCTTAACAGAAAACACCCAAGAAATGTTGGACACTGTGAAAAGGCCAACTCTATCAATAATATGTATAGAAGAACTTGAAAAAGCCCAGCTCAAAGGGGCAGAAATCATGTTCAACAAAATCAATGAAGAAAACTTATCCAAGTTGGAAAGGATATGTCCATGAAAATACAAGAAGCATATCGAACAACAAATAAACTGGACCAAGGAAAAAGAACCCCTCGACATATATAATCAAACATATGAATGAAGAAAGAATTTTAAGAGCAGCAAAGAAAAAAGAACAGGTAACATATAAAGGCAGACCAGCCAAAATTACACCGGACTTTTCCATGGAAACTCTCAGGGACCATAGGTCCTGGATATGTGGTTCTAAAAGTGCTAAAAGTCCATGGATGCCACCCCAGGATACTATGCCAGCAAAACTCCCAATCACTATAGACAGAAAAAAAGAATCAGCCGGATTTTCACAATACATATCTACATATCCAGGCCTACAGAAACTTCTGTAAAGAAAACTCCAACACAAGGAAGTTATCTAGGCTCATGAAGACATAGGCAATAGTTGACCCCAATTCATCAGAACCCAACTTAAAAACAGGGCAAATATATTCAGAATACCATGGCCAACAAAATATCTAAAGCAAAAAAGCATTAACAATCAATGGTACTTACTTTCCCTCAACATTAATGGTATTAAATCACATATAAAATGACACAGGCTAAATGGATAGCAGGACAGAATCCATCTTTCTGCTGAATACAAGAAACACAGATAAGCTTCAAAAGCAAACATTAACCCATAGCAAAGGGTAGTGAAAAGAACTTCCAATCAAATGGACCCAAGAAACAAGCAGGTGTGGCTCTCCTAATATGTAATAAGTTAGATTTTTAACCAAAAATCAATCAAAACAGATGAATAAAGTCATTTCGTATTCATCGTAGAGAAACCCATCAGCACAAAATCTCAATTCTGGACATATATGTCCCAAATACAAAGGCACCCACATTTGTAAGAGAAGCACTACTAAAACTCAAAGTTTACATAAAACCTCACATACTCACAGTGTGATAATTCAACACCCCAATCTCACCACTAGACATTTCCACCAGATACAAACTTAACAAATAATCAAAAGAACTAACAGAAGTTATGTCTCAATTGGGTTTAGCAGTCATCTATAGAACATTCCAACCAAACGCAAAGGAATGTACCTTCCTCTCTGCTCCACATGGAACCTTCCCTAAAATCGACCACATAACAAACCTCAACAGATACAAAAAATTGGAATAGTCCCCTGTATTTTATCAGACCGCCATGCTTTCAAGCTGGAATTCAACAACAACACACCTCGCAGAAATCCTACAAACTCACAGAAACTGAACAGTGCACAATTGCACCTGGATCACAGAAGAAATAATGAAAGAAATGGAGGACTTCCTAGAATTCAACAAGAATGAGGACACAACATATGCGAACTTATC
Source organism: Phodopus roborovskii (assembly GCF_943737965.1). Taxonomy (NCBI): domain Eukaryota; kingdom Metazoa; phylum Chordata; class Mammalia; order Rodentia; family Cricetidae; genus Phodopus; species Phodopus roborovskii. The sequence continues at coordinate 60,511 of NW_026126770.1, read as the reverse complement.
GGACACCTTGAAAGAGTGCTATGAGGGAAGTTCATTGCGCTAAGTGCCCATATGAAGAAAACTGAGAATAGTCACATTAAAGAATTAACAGCAAAACTGAAAGCCCTAGAACAAAAAGAAGCAAACTCACCCCAGAGGTATAGAAGCAAGGAAATAATTTGAGGGCTGAAATCAATAAAGTAGAATCTTGGAAAACAATACAAAACTCAATGCAATAAAGAGTTCACTTTTTGAGGAAATGAACAAGATAGACAAATCTTTATCCAAACTAACACAAAAGCAGAGAGAGAATACACAAAATAACAAAATCAGAAACAAGAAAGGAGACATAACAACCGACACTGGGGAAATCCAGACAAGTTTCAGGTCATGCTTTGAAACCCTATGCTCCAGAAAATTTAAAAACTCAAAGTAAATGGACAAATTTCTCAATAACTATCACTAACTAAAATTAAATCAAGAACAGATGAGCACCTTAAAAATACCTATAATCCCCACTGAAATAGAGGCAGTCATTGGAAGCCTCCCAACCAAAAAAGTCCAGGGCCAGATGGCTTCAGTGCTGAATTCTACCATAAATTCCAGCTAAAGCTAATAACGTAACTCCACAAATTGTTTCACAGAATAGAAGTAGAATGTTAATTACCAGACTCCTTTTGCAAGGCCACAATTACCTTGGTAACTAAGCCAAAAGAAGACACAACAAAAAAAGAGAACTAAAGACCAATATTCCTCATGAATATTGATGCAAAAATACTCAATAAAGTACTGGAAAATCGAATCCAAGAACACATCTGAGAAATCATCCAACATGACTAAATAGGCTTCATCCCTGGGTGACAGGGACAGGTCAACATATGAAAATCTATCAATGTGATCTACAATATAAACAAACTGAAAAAGGAAAACAACGTAATCATGTCACTGGATGTGAAAAACCTTTGAGATAGAGGTCTTGGAGAGATCAGGGATAACAGGAATATATCTAAATGAATAAAAGCAATATACAGTAAACCAACAGCCAACATCAAACAGAGTGGAGAGATTAAGGCAATTCCTCTAAAATCAGGAACAAGACAATGCTGCTCTCTTACTCTCAATATCTCTTCAATAATGTACTTGAAGTCCTAGTTAAAGCAATAAGACAACAAAAGGAGATCAAGAGGATACAAATTGGAAAGGAAGAAGTCAATCTGTCACTATTTGAAGGTAACATGATAGTTTACATAAGTGACCCAAAATAACTCTACCAAGAAACTCCTACCACTGACAAACACCTTCAGCAAAGTAGCAGGATACAAGATAAACTTAAAAAAATCAGTAACCCTAATTTATTCAGACGACAAAGAGGTAGAGAAAGAAATCAGAGAAACATCACCCTTTACAATAGCCACAAGCAACATAAAGTATCTTGTTGTAAAGCTTACCAAACAAGTAAAAGACCTATATAATAAGAACTTTGTGACTCTAAAGAAAGAAATTAAAGACGATACCAGAAAATGGAAAGATCTCCCATGCTCTTGGATAGGTAGGATAAACATAGTAAAAATGGAAATCTTACCACAAACATTCTCAGTTTCAATGAAATCCCTGTCAAAATCCCCACACAATTTATCACTGATCTTAAAACAATAATAATCAAGTTCATATGGAGAAAAAAATGACTGAGTATAAAAAAAACAACCCTGTACAATAAATGAACTTCAGGAGGCATGACCATCTCTGATTTCAAGCTTTACTATAGAGATGTACTCCTGAAAACAGCCTGGTATTGGCAGAAAAATATACAAGTAGATCTATATAATCAAATAAAATATCCTGACATTAACCCACACACCTACAAACAACTGATTTTTTGATAAAACACCTAAAAGCATACAATGAGCAGAGGAAATCATCTTCAAAAAATGGTGCTGGCACAACTGGATGATAGTTTGTAGATGACTGCAAATTGACCCATGTCTATAGCCATACATAAAACACAAGTCAAAATGGATCAAGGACCTCAACATAAATCCATCCACACTGAACCTCTTAGATGAGAAAGTAGGAGGTGCCCTTGAAAAATTGGTACAGGAGACTGCTTTCTTAACATACCTCCGTTAGCACAGACAATTAATAAATGGTAGCACCTGAAACTGAGAAGTTTCTGTAAGGCAAAGGACACTTGACAAGACCCAACAACAGCCCACAGACTGGGAAAAGATCTTCACCAATCATACATCGGAGAGAGGGCCGATCTCCAAAATATACAAAGAACTCAAGAAACTAGTCACCAAACACCAAATAACCTATTAAAAATGGAGCACAGATCTGAAGAGAGAAATCTCAATTGTGGAAATCAAAAAGGCTTCAAGACTCTTAAGAAAGTACTCAACATCCTTAGCTACCAAGGAAATGCAAATCAAAACAATTTTGAGATAACATCTTACCAGAAATACTAAAATTAGGAACACCATGAGAACTTATGCTGGAGAGGATATGAAGAAACAGGATAACCCCTACACTGCTGTCAGGAGTGCAAACATGTACAGCCATTTTGTAGATCATTATGGTGATTCTAAGGAAAAATGGGAATCAGTCTATCACAGGACCCAGCAATCCCACACTTAGGCATATACACAAATGATCCACATCCATGCAAAAAAGGTATCTGTTTACTATATTCATAGCAGCATTATTTGTAATTGCAAGAATCTAGAAGCAACCTAGATGCCCCTCAACAGAAGAATAGATAATGAATATGTGGCACATTTACACAATGGATTACTACTCTGCCAGAAAGAAAGAATGTAATATTGAACTTTGCAGTCAAGTGGATGGAACTTGAAGAAACCATCCTGAATGAGGTAACCCAGTAACAAAAAGAGGGACATGGTACTTATTCACTTATATGGATTTTAGACATAGAGCAAAGGATCACTGGCTTATAATTTACAGTGCCAGTGATGAGACTAGGATACAAGACATTTCTAAGAGATTCATACATGATCTCTCATGGGGGGAGGAAAAGATCTCCTGAGAATATTCAGAGTGGTGGGGCAGTAAGTGCATAGGGGACTAGGAGAAAGAGAAGGGCAGGAGAGGAAAACACATGACATGAGACTAGAAAGATTGAGTCAGGGAAGGAATAGACGAGAAAAAAGAGAGAGAGAGAAATACCACAAAATAGGGAGCCATTATAGGATTCTATAAAAAATGATTATAGAGAAATGTACAGAGACCTACAAGTCTCATCCCAATTTACAATTTGAGCAACATTTGCTAGGCTACTATAAATGGCCTTCCCTGATAAAGAGATTGATTACTTACTTATGTACAATAATTGAGCCCTCATCTAGAAGCTGATAGAAATAGAAGCAGATACACACAGCTAAACACTGAGCCAAACTGGAATCCAGATGCAGAGAGGGAGGACAAAACCAGGCTATAGAAACACATAGAGACAACTGACCTAAACAAGGAGGAGCTAATGGGTCCCAGAGTGATAGCTAGGAATCCAGCATTGGAACAACTCAGACCCCCTAAACATGGGTCTCAGAAGGCCTGGCCAGTCTAAAGGACCTCTGACAGTGTAACCAGGATGTATCCCTGATCCATAATAGGATTTTGGAGCATGTACCCCATGGAGTGATACTCCTTTCTCCTAGAGGCAAGAGGGAGGGCCTAGTTCCTACTCCAAATGATTTGACAGATTTAGATGACCCACCCAAGAACTCATCACCCTACATGTGGAGTGGGGAGATGTTATTTGAGGGTGGTGGTTGGGCATGGGAGGGTAGAAGAAAGGGAGCAGGAAGGGATGGAGCAGAAACTGGGATTCATATATAAAATAAGAAAAATAAATAAATATTATAAATAAATAAAAGAGAATTGGCACTTATTGTAGTCAATATAAAACATTTTTAATTTTGGGAATTATTCAAAAAGGGAATGAGATTTAAGCCATCCAAATGCATAAATGTAAAGCTGGAGTTTTATTGGTACTTGACAATTAATGTTGCTGTTTAAATGCAGTATCAGAGCCTAAAATCATTTGATGATGAAAATATCCAATCATAAGTGGCTAGCAGACTAACATAGAGCAAAGTCAATGGAAATGGATGGTCCTTAGGTCCATAATACTGGAAACTACAAATGTCTAAAACAGTTTCACAGAATGACAATACAGGTCAATTTTAATAAATAAATACAATCTGTACATATCACACTACTATTAAGTATAAGATCATTCACAAACACAATTGCAGCAGTTATTATTTGTATGTGTGTATTTGTTGGTAGTGTGCAGCACCATGCCCAACTTAGTTATAATAAATACCAAGAACCTGCAATACTCTCAAATAATCATTAATAAAAGCCAAACATATGGTATTCTACATGCTTCCCAGCCATTCTGTTGACTCTACAGATCAGATATAGAATATAGAGTACATTAGATAGATCAATGCAAAATGTAAGCTTACCATTTATAAGTAGCAAATACTAACACTCTTCAAATAAAAGGGACACTACTGTCAATATCTTTGCAATATACATGAGAATTGACTTTAGCCAACTAATGCACTTAACATCCACCGTAAATATAGCTTAAATATATTTTACTACTATAATTTTTTTAGCTAGGCAATGGTGGTGCACAACTTTAATCCCAGTACAAAGGAGGTAGAGGCAGGTGCATCACTAAGGCCACCTTGGTCTACAGACCTAATTCCAGGATTGCCATCAATACACAAAGAAACCTTGCCTCAAACCCCTGCTCCAAAAAGGATGTTTCTCTGTGTGTAATTATTTTCCAATTGTAATCATAAAAATCAATTTTAAACAAAAAGGAATTCAGTACAATACCCTGAGCTAGTAAAATGTTACAATTCACTTAACTGTTTTAAAATTTTATTTAGTTTTATGTGCATAAGTGTTTCTCCTGACTCTGATATACCTGGACTTATAAGGTGCTCTCTGTATGACACATAAATATGAAGATGTACACATGTTATGTGTGTGTGCATGCAGACACGAGTGTGATTGGAGGTGTCTTAAGAGGACAGAAGAGGGTCTAAATTCACCTGGAAGTAGAAGACAGGCAAATGTGAATCATCTGACTTGCTCAGAACCAAACACATCTCTGGTCCTCTGGAAGAGCAGCAAGTGCTGAGCTGAAATACTGAGCTCTCTCTCCAACCCCCAAAACTCCTTCTCAAGACTTTGTGATTTTAAAACTAATTATATTCAGAGGGAAATGTACAAGTAAAGCACAGAAATAAAAGATTAATTCTCAGTGCTTCCTATGGTCTGGCCTAAATATGATTTAAATACTGGTAAAATTAATAAAATTCATAGAAAGTGATTATTTTTAAATACCGTCTATACCTTTAACTAATATAACATGAATAGTATATGTTAGGGGACTTAAAAACTTACCCAATAGTCATGTTCCCTTTGTTCATGAGCCATAACCTAAAAAACAGTTATTAAAATTATTCATAAATAAAAAACTTTCATTGCCACCACTAAAATTCATGGCCCAAACCATAATTCCCACTGCCGAGGCATCTCTGAAGCATTATAACCATTTTGAAAGCATAATTTCACATATACAGATGATTTTCTCTTCTGAAATTTTAAACAAACCTGAACATAAGGTTTTTAATGCCAACAAACTGCAGAAGATGATCAACTACTAGAGTTTCCAAGGAACAGATAACAAGCACAACATGGGACTGTGATGGTGCCAGACAGTGCTGTGCTGTATAATACTCATTCCAAAAGAAAGGAAAGCTGCAGAAGTTTTTTATTTCAGCATCTTTGGCTCCCTGTGTATATTTCAGTTTCACAAAACACCTCAGGAGTGATGAAAGCTACAGTCCTGCATCAATTCTATCCAGTCAGAGTGCTCTAACTGCATATACAGCTGTCACTTGACACACATACCTGCACTTGATAGGAGCAAATTGTTCTCTCCAATTCTTCTTCGATATCCTTGGCACGCCGTCTACATGGAACAAATAGTTACTCCACTGTGCTGACATATAATAAAGAATAACAGCATGTGGCTACAAGAATATTACTGAGTGTTCTTCCTTATTTAATTATAACCACAAGACTCCTCTTTTGAGAGATGCTGACAGGTATTAAAAACCATCTTCTCCTCCCCTAAGTCTAATGTCAATTAAACTATGTGAGCACTATTACTTGGATGTGCCTAACACAATGTCACAAAAATTTACACAGTACAGAAGGTCTCAAGCAGCCTGTTCAGGGGCTCAGTTACAATCTTACCATGCCTCCATCCTAAGTGCAAAAGTCTCAGGCACATGCAAGCATGCTGATCATCTGGTTTTCATTTTCAGGACTCAAAATCATGAAAGATAAACTCAGATCCTATAAAATTAACAGAGTCCCAGAAAAGGAAATCGTTTTTGTTTGTTTTGTTTTGTTTGTTTGTTTGTTTGTTTACTTCAAGACAGGGTTTCTCTGTAGCCCCAACAGTCCTAGAACTGGCTCTGTAGACCAGGCTGGACTTGAACTCACAGAGATCCACCTGCCTCTGACACCAATGCTCAGCTCAGGAGAGGAACTCTTAAGAGGTAAAAGTATAACTAACTTACTGTCTTTATGAAACAAAAAAGTAATTTGTCCTTTTAGACAAAGCCCAAACTTACCCTTCCTAAGGTTGATAGAAGTGTCTTATGACTCAAGTTGCTGTGGTGATCCTCTAACAGACATTCTAGTGTTTCCTCAGGTCCACTGAGGACTGAACCAAAGACTAGCTAAGCATTTACTAAAATTCTAAGAGTGGCTTGTTCATTTCATGGCAAACTTGCTGAATGCTAATACTGTGTATATTCTTTCCCAGCTGAAAAAATATTCATGAATGAGCTTGAATTAACTGCTCATCATGTCCTTCTTGAAGACAGGGTCTCATGCAGGTCAAGCTAGTTTCAAGCTCACGATTTAGCCAATATTGGTCTTGATCTTGTGACCATTCTTTTCCACCTCCCAGTGCCAACACACACAACATCCATACCTATTTATAAACTTCTTCATGTTAACATAAAATATGCTTATACTTATATGTCAAAATCCCCAAAAAGAAAATTTTCCTTTTTATATTCTCTGAATATCAACAAAATTCCACGAAATTCAAATACAAAGTAATGAAACAAAAATATGCCAATTCACTGAGTAGTTGTGTTAGGACACACAAGCCTTTAGTCCTAGCACTTGGTAGGCATAGGCAGGCAGATCTTTGAGTTCAAGGCAAGTCTGCCTCCAGAAAGAGTTCCGGATGGGTCAGGGATACAGAGACCTTGTCTGAGATCAAACAAAACAACAACGCCATTTTATTTTACTGCTTCCTGATGCCAAGCATCAAAATAAGAAAGAGGATGTCTTACCTATAGGTGTCTAGTTCTTTGTTCACATGGTTGGTTCTCTTGTTGACTTTGAAAATTCTTCCTCTTTCTCCAATCGACAATTTTCCTCCACTGTTATTTTCCTTAAAAAAAAGAGTTTTTCATTCCTTTTAATGTATGTAATCAATATAATCAACTACAATCACAAATAGTGTATCACACAAAGCAATTGCCATACACCACAGCAAAGGCCATGTGCAAAAAAACAAGAAAAAAAAATTGTGTGTCTCTGATATGAAATTTGGCACTGGGAAAAAGTGTGGTTCCAACAAACCCTCCACTTCTGTGGAACTTCCTGGCTCTGCTCTGAACCCACTGGACCCACCTATCCACTCAGGTACACCTTGATGCTACACTTTGAACCCCACCAACTGGCCTCTGCCAGGGGGAGCAATCTCCAAGAGAACTTGGATTATCCATGGTTGCAGACATCGAACTCCTGACCCAACTACATTCACCAGGACAGCAGCGTAAAGAGAGACAGAAACTCCACCTTCACACACTGGAATAAGTGATGGGAAGACAGAAATAGAAGAAAATGCCCAACAATAGAAAGAAGAGTATGATAAACCAGAATCTAGGGACTTGACACCAAAAAGAACTAAACATATCAAAACAGATGAAGAAGAGTATGACTTAAAAAAAAAAAGTTCTTAAAAATAACACAGGCCCTCAAAGATGCTATGAAAAAAAAAATCCCTTAAAGAAATGGAAGAAATCCAGACTAATGTGGTTTGATCAAGCCAGACTGCCTGAAACAGAGTACAAGGTGATCCTACATTCAAAACAGCTGGACAAAGCAGCCTTACAGACTTCTGCCAGGATTTCTGAATCTTCTTCGAATCCCCCGTGACTGCGCCCCTTACCAGCAGGAAGTAGTTTGGAAAGAACGCCCAAATTCCCAAATATTGTGTATATATGTTTGTTTTCATTTAAATGGACTTTGTTATATAAAATAAATTAAGAAAAGAAATGCAAAAAAAAACAAACAATAAATTGGAAGAAATAGAGAAAAAGGACACAGAATATATGAATGAAATAAAAAAAAATCTCTTAAAGAAAGTATAGAAAGCAAAGAAAAACAATAAAACAGATGAAGGAAGCAATTCAAACTGTTCAAGACCTGAAAACTGATATAGAGACAATAAATAAATCCCTAATTGAGGGAACGCTTAAAACAGAAAACCTGGGTAAATGATCAGGAACTACAGACACAAGCGTAACCAACAGAATATAAGAGATTGAAGAGAGAATCTCAGGAGTTGAAGATAAACTACAGGAAATAGATTCATTGACCAAAGAAAATCTTAAATCCAACAAAACATAGTAGAAATGTGGGATAACATGAAAAGGCCAAACCAAAGAATAATAGGCAGAGAAGAAGGTGAAGAACCCCAGCTCAAAGATGCAGAAAATATATTCAAAAAAATCATTGAAGAAAACTTTCCCAATCTGAAGAGAACTTTTCCAATTTGAAGAAATTATGCTAATGAAAATACAAGAAGCATACCCAAAACCAAATACACAGGACATAAAACAAAACAAAACAAAACAAAAAAACTCCCCTTGACTCATCATAATCAAAACATCTAACATACAGAATAAATTAAAAATATAAAGGACAAGAAGAACAAAGGCCAGGTAATTTATAATGGCAGACCTATCAATCAAAATATCAAAATTACACCTGACTTCTACATGGTAACTCTCAAGGCCAGAATGTCCTGGATAGATGTTCTACAAGTTCTAAGAGTTCACAGATTCCAGCCAAGGCTACCATACCCAACAAAACTCTCAATCACTGTAGATGGAGAAAACAAGTTATTTAATGACAAAGCCAGATTTTCACAATACATATCCACAAATCCAGCCATGGAGAATGTTCTGGAAGGAAAACTCCAACACAAGGACGTTAACTACAATAACAAACAGCTAGCCAATCGATAACACCCCTTCACCAGAACCCAAATGTAAAAGCATAGGAAATATACACAACAATACCACTGCCAACAACAACAAAATGAAATCTAAAACAAATAAGAATTAACAATTAATGAATGAATGGTCCTTACTTTTCACCAACATTAATGGTCTTAACTTGCATATAAAAAGACACAGTCTAATAGAATTGACCTGAAGAAAGAATCTACCCTTTCGGTGTAAAAAAGAAACACATCTAAGCTTCAAAGACAGATACTAACCTAGAGAAAAAGGGTTGGGGAAAGAACTTCCAATCATTTGGGCCCAGGCAGCAAGAAGGTGCAGTTATCCCAATATCTACCAAGTTAGACTTCAAACCAAAATCAACCAAGAAAGATAAAGAAGGCCATTTCATACCCATCATAGGAGAAGTCCATCAGTACAAAGTCTCAATTCTGAACATCTATGCTCCATATACAAAGGCACCCACATATATAAAATAAACACTAATAAAACTGAAAGCTCACATAAACCTCACACATTACCAAACTTTTTATGGGGCTTGTTACACAAGTCACACAAATGCACAAATAAGAAAGAGAACTACAGACCAACATCACTCATGAACATTGATCCAAATATACTATATTAAATACAGGTATATTGAATCCAAATTCACATCAGAGGACTCATCCAACATGATCAAATAGGCTTCATCCCAGGGATGCAGGGATGGCTCAACTTACAAAAATCTATCAATGAGACCCACAATAAAAACAAATGGAGAAGGAATAACAACATTATAATCCCACTAAGATGCTGAAAAGGCCTTTGAAAAAATTGAACATCCTTGGAAAGATCAGGGAAAACAGAAACATACCTAAATATAATAAAAGCAATATATAGTAAATCAACAGCCAACATCATACTGAAAGGAGAGAAGCTTAAGGCAATTCCTCTAAAATGAAGAACATGACAAGACTGCCCTCTCTCTACATATCTCTTCAATAATGTACTTGAAGTTCTAGTTAAAGCAATAAGAAAACAAAGGGAGAACAAAGGGATACAAATTTGAAAGGAAGAAGTCAAAATGTCACTATTTGCAGATGATATGATAGTTTCCATAAGTGGTCCGATAAACTCTACCAGGGAACTCCTATGGCTGGAAAACACATTCAGCAAATTACCAGGATACAAGATTAAGTTAAAAAAAAAAAAAAAAAACCTTATGTCTACTATATACAGACGATGATGTGGCAAAGGAAGAATTCACAGAAACATCTAATGGATCAAAGACCTCAACATAAAACCAGCCACACTTAGAAGAGAAAGTGGGAGGCACTCTTGAACAAATTGGTACAGGAGACAGCTTCCTGAACATAACACCAGTAGCCCAGTCACTGAGATTGGTAATCCATAAATGGGACCTCCTCAAATTGAGAAGCTTCTGTAAGGCAAAGTACACAGTCAGCAAGACCAAATGGCAGTGCACAGACTGGGAAAATTCTTCACCAACCCAACATCTGACAGAGGGATGATCTCTACAATAGACAAATAACTCAAGAAACTAGTTACCAAAACAACAAATGAAGAGAGAATTCTCAATAGAGGAATCAAAAATGGCTGAAAGAGACTTAAGAAAGTGCTTAACAGTCTTTTAGCCAACAGGGAAATGCAAATCAAAACAACTTTGAGTTACCATATTATTCTTGCCAGAATGACTGAACTTAGAAACACCAATGGCAGCTTATGGTGGAAAGAATGTGGGGAAAGGGTAACACTCCTTCACTGCTGGCAGGAGTGCAAATTTGTACAGCCATTTTGGAGATCAGTATTGTGGTTCCTCAGGAAAATCGAAATCAGTTTACCACAAGCCCTGGCAATTCCACCCTTGGGCATATACACATCCATGTTAACAGAGACATCTGATCATCTGTGTTCATAGCAGCATTATTTGAAATAGCAAGAATCTGGAAGCAACCTAGAAGCCCCTCATCTGAAAATTGATAAAGATGTTGTCCATTTACACAATGGAATACTACTACTCTGCTGAAAAAAAAAAAAAAAGAACAATGGAATCTTGAAATTTGTAGGTACATGGATGGAACTTGAAGAAATCATCCTGATTGAGGTAACCCACTCATAAAAAGAGGAACATGGTATTTACTCACTTATATATGGATTTGAGACATAGAGCAAAGGATTGCCAGCATATAATTCTCACCGTGAGAGAAACTAGTATACAAGGAGGAACCAAAGACAATAATACAAGGTCCCTCACAGAAGGGGAAAGGACAGGATCCCCTGAGCATATTGGGAGTGGGTGGGGTCAGTGAGTGGAGTGTCAGGAGAAAGAGAAGGGGAGGAGCGGAGCACATGTGGGACCAGGAAGATTAAATTGGGAGACTAATACATGAGAGAGAAAAAGAAAGAGAATATAATAGAGGGAGCCATTATAAGTTTGAAGAGAAAATTGACTCAGAGACCTACAAGGATAACCCCAATTATCAATCTGAGCAATCGTAGAAAGTCTACCTTAAATTCCCTTCCCTGATAATGAGATAGATAACTAATTTATATGCCATCATTAAGCCCCCACCTAGTAGCTGATGGCAATACAAGCAGAAACTCACAGCTAAACACTGAGCTGAACTCTTGGAATCCAGTTGTAAAGAGGGATGAGTGATAAGAAAAGTGGTCAAGACCAGGCTACTGAAACCAACAGATACAGCTAACCTGAACAAGGGTCAGCTCATGGCCCCCAGACTGATAGCTGGGAAACCAGCATTGTACTGAATCAGATCCCTGAACGTGGACCTCAGTTAGAAGGCCTGGGCAGTCTAAGGGACCTCTGACAGTTATACCAGGATGTGTCTGTGGTGCATAAAAGGACTTTGGGAGCACATTCCCCGTGGAGGAATACTCCTTTAGCCTAGAAGCAGGAGGGAAGTTCTAGATACTACTCCAAATGATTAGACAGATTTTGATGTCCCCTCTTGGATGGCATCACCCTCCCTGTAGAGTTGGGGGGGGATGGGATGTGAGGGTGTGAGCGGGCCATTATGGAAGGAGGGAGTGGGAACTAGGATCAAGTTTTATTATAGTAAGTCACTATGTTTGTTAGTAAGAGGGCCAATAACTACAACTATGGCTTGTGTTGTTTTGTTTGGTTTTTATGACAGTGTCTCATAATGTAGACCTGAAAATCACATTTTAAACCAGATTGGCCTCTAATTCACATAGATCCACCTGTGTTTGCTTCTTGAGTGCTTGAAGTAAAGGTTGTAGACCCAATATTTTTAATTGGTAGTCAAAAATAATAAGAGAGTGAGCCCAATCCCCACAGAGGGATAGTCTCTTAGCCTAGACACAAAGGGGAGGACCTAGGCTTTGCCCCAAATGATGTGACAGACTTTGATGATCCACCATTGAAGGCCTCACCCTTTCTATGCAGCAAAAGAAGGATGTGATGGGGTCTTGGGAAGATGGGACGGAGAGAGAACTGGGATTGATATCTAAAATAATATTGTTTCTAATTTAAACTTTTAAAAAGGAAAAAAAAGAACAAGAGAATAAATAATCCCAGCACTAGCACTAACCCTGCACTACTTTTTTTCTTTTACTAACGAGTAACAGGTAAATTATTGAACAGTTACTGTGTGCCAGAACTGTTACGAGACATTTCTGTGGGCAATTAAACTAGTCAACAGCCATACAAAACTATTATTTCCATTGCATAAAAATGAAAACAAGGTACAGAGAAAGCAGTCAGATACCATGTAACAATAAGTCTCTGAGAAATGAAGCAACAAGGCATTTCATCACTGTGTGGACATCAGAGTATACTTAAAGAAACAAAGATGGCAAAGAATCAATGGGTGGCATTGTCCTATTTGTGGTCCATTTTGTACCACCATGTTATTATATGACACATGATTGTCACCGGGAGCAGGCTTTGGGAGCATATGGCCTCTTCCTACTTCTAGTTTTATCCGTCTTCTTCAACTTTAAGGGGGTTATGATCTCTCCTCTTCCTGCTCTAAGAACATGCTCCCATGCTCCCCTCACTATCATGGGCTCTCCCTTTGGAACTGTACACCAAAACAAGTTCTCCCATCTACTAGTTGCCTTGACCTGAATAGTTTGGTATTTAGGTGCTTTTGTTTGTTTGTTTGTTTTCTTTTCTGCCATTGTATTTTATCACAGCAACAGAAAAGTAACTAATACAGCCTAAATGTTGAAATTTAAACTCTACTGATAGAACTTCGAAGAGAAATCACATATATAAAGCAGTATACTAAACTTCTAGATTCAAATATTTCACTTCTTCCCAATATTAAACTTAAAGAGCTGAACATAATGTATCAGTCATGAAAAAAAAAAAAACAAAGAAAATAACGTGAATGAAAAAAAGCAATATAGAAAATAAGTTAACCAAAAGTATAGCCTATAGAGGCAAGAACTTATTCTGATATTTATACAGTTTTACAAAGTTTCTATGTCCTACCCTGAAGAACAGCTTGTGGCATAATTCAGCTTGATCTGTGAGTTGATTCAGAGCAGAATATATAATACTATTCAAAATAGACATACTCATTGGGCTTTTTGTCAACTTCTCACAAACTACAGAAACTTGGCAAAAGAGAATCTCTACTGAGAAAAATAACTCCCCAGGACGTGCTTGAGGCAAGCCTGTGGGCATGTTCTCCATGACTAATTGATGTAAGAGAGACCCCAGCCAATGCAAGTGGTGCCACCCCTGGGTTATATAAGGAAGCTGATCAATCCATGGAAAGCAACGCAATAAACAGTCCTCCTCCATGGCCTCAATTTCAGTTGTGCCTAGACTTTTCATTATGACCAGTGTGATCAGGACAGCAACAGAAAATAAAGTAATACATTAAATCACAGTGTGAACACATACAAACAGAACACAATGCATATTTTCACCACTACTTTGAAAATGGACAAAAAAAAATGTGTTGCACCTTTGAATTTTTAAGCATTATTCATTAACTTCATTAACTCATTAACCATTAACTGGTAAATTAGCAAATACTGGGGCCACTGGTTCCTGGGGTAATACAGGATTACTTCTCTGTTGATCACTTTTCATGAAACATATGATGTAAAGAATACACAACTTTGAATCCTGTGTATTTTATTTAAAACTCACCATGGGACTGGAGAGATGGCTCACACCTAAGAGTGCACAAACTGCTCTAGCAGAGGACACAAGTTCAGTAATCAGTAACCACATGGCAGCTCACAAGCATTTGTAACTCAGTTTCAAGAGATCCAACGCCTTCTTCGGGCCTTAGAGAGCACCAGGCACAGGCATTGTGCATAGACATACATACAGGAACTCTCACATACACATAAAATGAAAATAAATATCCATGGGCAGGAGCAATAGTTCAGCCATTAAGAAGAGTACATCCTGCTCTTGCAGAGGACCTGAGCTCAGTTCCCAAGACCCATATCCAGTGACTCATAATAGCATGTTATCTACAATTCCAGGGAGGGCCAACATTTCTGACTTCTACATGCACCAGCACTTATTTTTACAGGTTCACACACATCATACATAATTTAAAAGAGCAAATCACAGTTTTGTTTCTTTATTTTGCTTTGGTTGATAAGATGGGGTTTCTCTATGTAGCTTTGTAGACCAGACTCACAAAGATTCAGCAGCCTCTGCCTCCTGAGTGCTGGGATTAAACGTGTACACCATCCATGCCCAGCATAATAAATCATTTTTTAAAACTAGATAAAATCTACAATGGTGGAAAACATCTGTTCCAAGCACTTGGGAAGTGACAGCAGAAAGATCAGGAGTTAAAAGTCACAGCTGACTGTAATCAGGGTCAAGCCAGCATGGACTACATGAAACAGTCTCGAACAAAATAAAACACATCTTGGTTAACATAAGTTGTGTATTTCCTAAAGTAAATTCCCAACCAACAGCACTGTAAGTTAAGACAAAACAAAGTTAATCTTATACATGGCATTTTTTTCACAAAGTATATTATGGCCTTCTCACCATCAAAAACACGTGACAGCACTCAAGCACATGCTTGGGTTCTATGTGAACAGGTACCTCACCAAATAAACAATTCTAAAAAGAAGAGGTAGTCAGAGAAGACAATTGTTTACAGAATGAGAACTGAAAGAAATTGCTGTGTTAGCCCTCAACCAGGAGTTCTCACACTGGGCCTCTCAGAATCTTCATCATTCTCAGTTTACAAATGGGGGAAAAAAAAACAGGCTTTAAGGTTACAAACAAATTTAACAATGGACTTTACATCGCACACACACATACATAAATACATGCACACTTAATGTATGAAGGAATAGGACAGACAAGGGACTTCCAAAGGGCAATAAAAGTCAAAGTGTGCTTGGTTTTATAATGAAAACTCTAAACTATAATTCTTATTAGGAAATCTGCAATTGCAAGATTGGTATCACAAGGGTCTTTTCTCTGCCTTCTCTGGACATGTCAGGGCAATGTCTCATATTGCCATCAATATTTAAATACACTGAGTACAATTTTATTTACTTATTTTCATTTTACATATTAATCCCAGTTCCCCCTTCCTCCCTCCCTGTTTCCCTCTGTTCATACCCCCATGCCCCCCGACCACACTCCTCTCCCACCCCCCCACTCCACATGTAGGGTGATGTCTTCCAGGAGGGGTCATCTAAATCTGACACATCATTTGGAGTAGTGACTAGGCCTTCTCTCCTGTCTCTAAGTTAAGGGAGTATCCCTCCATGGGGGATGTGCACCCAAAGTCCTTTTGTGCACCAGGTACATATCCTGTTTCCACTGTCAAGGTCCCATAGACTTCCCAGGCCTTCCGGCAGAGACCCATGTTTAGGGAGTCTGAGTCAGTCCAATGCTGGAATCCCAGCTATCAGTCTGGGGGCCTAGTAGCTCCTCCTTTTTTCAGGTTGGCTGTCTCAATGTATATTTGTAGCCTGGTCTTGTCTTCTCTCTCTGCTTCTGAATTCCTGTTTTGCTCAGTGGTTACTTGTGGGTGCCTGCTTCTGTTTCCATCTGCTGCTAGATGATAGCTCTATGATGGTGGATAAGACAGTCCTCAATCTCATTATCAGGGAAGGGCATTTATGGTAGCCCTTCCATTGTTGCTCAAATTGTTACTTGCAGTGAGACTTGAAGGTCTCTGGATATTTCTCTAGGTTCATTTTTCTCTTCAAACATATAATTGCTCCCTCTATTATGTTCCCTCTCTCTTCTCATCTATTCCTCCCCCTGACTCAATCTTCCTAGGCCCACATGCTTTCCTCTCCTCCCCTTCTCTTCCTCCTAGCTCCCTCTCCACTCACTGCCCCACCACTCCCCATATGCTCAGGAGATCTTGTCCCTTTCCCCTTCTGTGAGGGAACTTATATGAATCTCTTAGAATCCTCTTTGCATCTTAATTTCTTTGGCAGTGTTAATTATAGGCTGGTGATCCTTTGCTCAGTCTAAAATACATATATGATTGAGTACATACAATTTTATTCTTTTTGTGACTGGGTTACCTCATTCAGGATAGTTTCTTGAAGGTCCATTCACTTTACTGCAAATTTCAAGATTCTATTCTTTTCTTTTCCGGCAGAGTAGTATTCCATTGTGTAAATGTGCTAAATCTTCTTTATCCATTCTTCAGTTGAAGGGCATGTTGGTTGCTTCCAGATTCTTGTGATTACAAACCATGCTTCCATGAACATAGTAGAACAGAAATCTGTGTTGCATGGATGTGGATCAGTTGGGTATATGCCTAAGATGGCGATTGCCGGGGCCTGTGGTAGACTGATTCCCATTTTCCTGAGGAACCGCCTTAATGATCTCCAAAATAACTGTACAACTTTGCACTCTCACCAACAGTGGAGGAGTGTTCCCCTTTCTCCACATCCTGTCCAGCATAAGTTCTTCTTGGTGTTTCTAATTTTAGCCAATCTGGCAGCAGTAAGATGGTATCTCGAAGTTCCTTTATTTGCATTTCCCTGATAGCTAAGGACTGTGAGTACATTCTTTAGTGCCCTTCAGCCTTTTAAATTTCCTCTATTGAGGGTTCTCTATTAAGGTCTGGACCCCATTTTTAATAGGGTTATTTGGTATTTTGTTGACTAGTTTCTTGAGTTCTTTGTATATTTTGGAGATCAGCCCTCTGTCAGATGTAGGATCGGTGAAGATATTTTCCCAGTCTGTGGGCTGCCGTTTGGTCTTGTCAACTGTGTCCTTTGCCTTATAGAAGCTTCTCAGTTGGGGAGGTCCCGTTTATTAATTGTACATCTCAGTGTCTGTGCTACTAGAGTTATGTTCAGGAAGCAGTCTTCTGTACCAGTTTGTTCAAGGGTACTTCCCACTTTCTCTTCTATGAGGTTCTACGAGTTTCAGTGTGGGAGGACATATGATGAGGTCTTTGATCCACTTGGACTTGAGTTTTGTGGATGGTGATAGACATGGGTCTATCTGCAGTCTTTTACCCACCATCATCCAGTTGTGCTAGCACCATTTGTTGAAGATGTTTTCCTCCTCACGGTATATACTTTCAGCTGTTTTGTCCTAAATCAGGTGTCCGTAGCTGTGTGGGTTAATGGCAGAATATTTGATTTAATTTCATTGGTGACCTTGTCTATTTTTGTGCCAATACCAGGCTGTTTTCAGGACTATAGGTCTGTTGTAGAGCTTAAAGTTGAGGATGGTGATGCCTCCTGGAGTTTCTTTATTGTACAGGATTGTTTTAGCTATCCTGATTTTATTTCTTTTTCTGTATAAAGTTGATTATTATCTTTTCAAGGATATTGAAGAATTGATTGAGCACAAATATTGATTGGAAACCCACTATTTTCCTTTCAGTTTAGACACTGGGAATATAAATAAAAGTACCATACTTCTTACAGAGTTTAAATTAATGTGAAGCGGAGGACATGATGTTTAGAGAACAAAACAAGATGTGACGAGAAATAACGGAACAAAATAAGAGATATTGGTTTAGTTAGGGTACCGAGAAAGCCTTCTTTAAGATGACAGCGGGACCCCACATCTGAATGAAACAAAGATTCAAAAATGCAAGCACATAGAACACCACATAGTGAAAAAAATAAAAAGAAGGAAAGAAAAAGCTTGAAAGATGAAAGACCTTAACATACAGATGTGCTGGGCACACCAAAAATGAAGAAAGCCAATGGAAATAGATAGCAACAAAGAAAAGAGACATAGAATAGTCTATAGCTTCTCACAAGGTGGGTATGGTAAACTTGGTTCTGAGAATCTTGTTTTAAGTCTGTTTAAAACATTTGAGGGGGGTGCAGTAAAGACTGTGACAGTATGCACAATTTATGTTTTAGGAGTTATTCTGAGTTTACAGAGAAAAGACAGTGTAGGAAGATATAAAGACATTCATAGGGCTACTGTAATGAACCAACTACTGCTAATGATGGCTTTAACCAGAGTATTGGTAGATGATAAAAAGCCATCAGATTAAAGGTTAAGAAATTTGACAGAATTTGATGATAAGACAAACAAATATGGGACACAAAAGGGGCACTGAAGGATGACTAGCCGCTGCCCTGTTCACAAATACAATGATACTGCCATTTAGTAACTACAACAAAGAATATTAAGCAAGACTAACTTGCGCAGAAGAAAGGAGTCAGTTTTATATACAATAGGAAGTTCCATCCAAAGACACCGCTCAGATTCCTGGACCCTGTATGTCAGCATGAGTTTAAGGCAATAATCTGATAAATGTTACCAGATACTGAGAAAGGTAGCTTGGGAATTCCAACATATTTACATTTTGTTCATGAAGAAAATCGTCCAAGACAAAATAACATTCTTAAAAATGAATGATGTAGCCAGGTGATGTAGGGCACTCCTTTAAAACTAGCAGTCAGGAAGCAAAGGCAGGTGGATCTCTCTTAGTTCAAGGCCAGCCTGGTCTACAGAGTGAGTTCCAGGATAGGCTGCAAAGCTACACAGACAAATCCTGTCTTGAAAACACAAACACCAAATTAAAAAAAAAAGAAACAACATGAATGATTCTATGTAATTGATAACATCCAATAATCAATGTGTAAAGCCTCTAATACATAACATGCATTTAAAGACATTTCACTTGCCATTCACTGGAGTTACCAAACACCTCTCACCTGTGAAGCATCCTTTCATTGTCTTGGTACAGCTCCCTCATCACTGTGATTTTCCTTTGAAGCTGTTTCTCGATTTCAAGTTGTGTATTACCTGACTGCAAAGACACTTGTTCAGACTTGAGACTTCGCATATGCTCTAGACAAAGGTACAAAATCATAAAGAAACTAAAGGAATTAAAGAAATTCTTCAGTTCTTAATAAAGAAATTAAAGGAATTTCATACAATTAAAAACATATTAAAAATATTAAGGATACACAAAGTTGGTCAGATCACTGTGACTTCAAAACCCACCTACTTTATAAAGATACACAGAGAAGCCTGTCTTGAAAACAAAAATCCTTAATCACATGCCTAGTGTTTTTTAAAATGTATATGGAATCACTCAGACAATATACAATTAAAAATATGTCTTAAATTTTTAGTGGCTAGAGATGGTAAGGGGAGTGTTTGTTTTTCCAAAGGTCCTGAGTTCAGATCTCAGAAACTACATGGTGGCTCCCACAATCTGTAATGGGGTCTGGTGCCCTCATCTGGCTTGCAGGTGTGCATCCAGTCAGAACATTGTATACATAATAAATAAATAAATCTTAAAGAAAAAAAGATAATTGACAAGATTGGACATGCCCAGGGACATACAGCTATAGACAATTACTATACACAACAGTTCAGTTACTAGTACCATAATAAATCAGTCTTTTTTTTAGTCTAAATTGTTCATGTGCTGTCATTCAAACTAGCTGATAATAAGTGCTCATTTCCACTTTCCTGAGAGACCAAGA
Source organism: Phodopus roborovskii (assembly GCF_943737965.1). Lineage (NCBI taxonomy): Eukaryota > Metazoa > Chordata > Mammalia > Rodentia > Cricetidae > Phodopus > Phodopus roborovskii. The sequence continues at coordinate 40,229 of NW_026126770.1, read as the reverse complement.
CTCAAACAAAATGAAGACTGGAAAGAATAATGACTTTTACATTATTCCAACTGCTATACTACTGAATCACCCACAAAATTGGGGAGATAGCTCAGTCAGTAAGGTACTGGCTAAGCAAACATGAGGACCAAAGTTTGGGTCATGAGCACCCATATAAGACCTGTCTGAGTGCTGAAAAGGGAAAAAACAAGATCCCTAGGGCTTACTGAGCAGCACAATCCAGGTTTAATGACAGCTTTCTCAATGAATAAGGGGGAAAGCAATTGAAGGAAAGCCTGAATATCTACCTTTGTCCTCTATATACATATGAATACAGACACACACAAAATGGATTAACAATTATAAGTGATTGTGAATTCTGTATGAACTAGCACACCATTATTTTTACATATCTCACTTTTCTTTCATTATGATTAATACAACTCTACACAGCTCTAATATTAAAATGAGAACCTCAACTCTGACCTGCTCTAAGGTATCATTCCCAAAACATATGTGAACCAATCGAATACAAGAAAAAAATGCACTATACTTCAAAAGGGCAGTTTCAAAATCATAACAAGGAAAAGTTTAGTAACTATGTGCAATGGGATGTTATTATTCTAAAATGCAAGCTAAATAAACATATGGACCAAAAGAAAAGTTTGTGTCGATACAGTAATAGCAAAGGGAACATGTACAGGAAATCATGAATAGTTGACTTCTGCAAAAATTGTAAAGCTATATCAGAAAAAAAAATGCCCATCCATGCTGTCTGCCAGATCTAACAAGTCACTTATCAAGAAATCAATGGTCAATACAAGCTGTAATATAATTGAATCATACTAATGCAAAGAAGCCTTGAAAAACAACACAAATTATTTTACCATTATACACTCAAGCTCTTTTTTCTAGTGTCTTACTTTATCTCATTTTAAAACTTTTAAAACTAAGTGTTTGGGAGACGTGGAGGGCAGGGGCTCAGAGGGAAGGGGACTGGGAAAAAGTATAGCTCAATTCAAAAAACGTTGTGTGTGTGTGTGTGTGTGTGTGTGTGTGTGTGTGTGTGTGTGTGTGTGTGTGTTCACCTCCGCCTGCATGCCCAGGTGGGCAAAGGTCAGAGGACAACTAGCAGGGGTCTGTTCTCTCCTTCCACTGGAGACTGAATTCAGACCATCAGGCTCAGAAGAAGGGGCTTTTATGCACTGAACCCAGACACTATAATAGGGCACTGTACAGGCCAGGTGCAGTAATTTTAAGCCTATATAAAGCAGACATGTGAGAAGCTGAGGTAGAAATGTGAGGACTTCAAGAAGCCAGGGGTTACATAGAAACATGCATTTAAAGGAAGAACCAAAAAGGCCAGAATCTATGGGAGATGAGAGATGGTTAGAGAAAAATGCTCCCATATGTTAAAAATTAATTATTGAAAAATTTTATGATGCATTAAGGAAAGAATGTTGGGGCTGGAGACATGGCTCAGCCGTTAAGAGCAATGAAGGCTCTTCCACAGAACCTTGGCTCAATTCCAATCACCCACAGGGCAGCTCAAAACTGTCTGTAGCTCCAGTTCCAGGGGATCTGACACTCTCACACAGACATATATGTGAGCAAACTCCCAATAAAGTAAATAAATAAAAAACATTAAATAATTTTTAAAAACACCATGGAAAAAGAAAAGGTGGATTTGGAGGAACGCTCTACACACACAAGAGTTTCCAATATTATTTGGTGGGGGGGGGATTAAGACTGGCCAAGAGAAGGAGTAAACAATGGAATAACTGGGGAACTAATTGCTTGCTACACTGGTACTTCCTACTAAGATACATGTACGTTAATGTATGCCTCGATAAAGCTGCCTTGAAAACAGAGTGCCTATTCCTCTCTGTATCTTCCACACTGTTACTACTATTCTTCTCAGATAGCAGCATTTTTTTTTAATTAGACTGGTGTTTTTTCAGGTCTAATAACAATACAATTACTATAATCAGTGAGTAGGGCAATTTAATCCAATGGTTCAATCTTTTTTAAGCATTTTGCTCATTAAAAGTCTTAAAGGCCTTTGAGACCCTTTTGGTCTTTTTCTCATCAGATCTCAACCCTGGTCTTGAAGGTTATAAAGAAGATAAAGTACACTGAAGCTGGCCTCACAACGATGAAGTCTGGTATAGAGCATAGGTCCAGATTCAAATGGTTCTGGCTATCGTTTGGAAGACAGAATAAGTTAAGAATGAAAAGGAAGAAATGTGAAGTTCAGGGCAGCCGTGGCAATGGTTGACTACATATTGACGTTTCTTGTATTCATTGAGAGGATTATTTTGTTGATGTTGATTTCTGGTATGTTTATATTCAGCTGTGTAATCAGTGAAGGGGCTTTGCCTGTGATCATAGGTGTAGAGTTAGAAACAGGCAGGGAAAGCATCAGGTAGGTAAAAATGAAGCTCTACAAGCAGAAGCTTTTGTCTTATGTTGCATCATTTAAGCAAGTGTAACAGGATCAATAAAGCCTGTTTTGAAAAGAAAATATAGATGAGGAGAAATAAAAAAAAAAAAACAGATGCCTGTGGTTCCATTCTGAGTTAACCAGCACAGACATTTGAATATGTCCATCCATTCTTTTCAGATATAAAAATATGAATTTATTTCATTAACACAGTGAGATGTGATATACCTTTTACAGCACAAACACAACTGGCAAAAACTATTTTTCAATGTGAACAAAATCAGCAAACTTTTTTAATGCTTTCCATAAAAAATATATTTTTACAGGTGTAAAGCCACTCTTGTGTATGCTAATAAATTATATGAATATATTAAAATAGTAGACATTACAAGCTCAAGTCCTGAAGATCACTTTCTCAATTTTAAAAAATGTAAGGAAAAAATTAAATTTAAAACTTTTTAACATCTAAAACTATATCCAACATTGTACTCCTTGTGGTGGCTTGAGTGAAAATGTCACCCTAGGCTCAGAGGATGTGACACTATTAGGAAATATTGCTTTGTTGGAGGAAGTTGTCACTGAGGGTGAGCTTTGAGGTTTCAGATGCTCAAGACTGACCCAGTGGCACTCTTCCTGCTGCCTGCAGATCTAGATATAGAACTCCTGGATCTTTCCCCAGCACCATGTCTGCCTGTGTGATCTTCTGCAGTGCAATTACTATGGAATACTACTTTATGGTATACTTATAATTTGCAGGCACTAGAACTCTGAACTATAAGCCAGATCCAATGAACGTCTTCCTTATAAGAGTTGCCATGGTCAAGGTGTCTCTACATAGCAATAGAAACCCTAACAAAGATGCACCATACTCCACATTCTTACATACTTTTAATAATTTACCACTGACAGTAAAACTCAGAAGTAATTCATTCTCTTTAAGGAGACATGCTCATCAAAAACCCTTACCTGTAAGATCATCATTTGTTGCATCTATTTCAGATAACTGAGTATAAATTTGGTTTCTGTCTCCTTCTAGGGTTTTTAACGAAGCACTTAACTTCAAAGAAGGAAAAGAAGAAGAAAAGCAATTATCAATTACACAAAAGAAACACACATCCCCAATATACCCCATACTACTGTTCTGCAGTTATTTTCCCTGTGATGATGTTATCATGGACAACATAAAGACATCAGTGCAGCTGCCAAAGCAGCCTTCACCCTATACAATCAGGACTTTTTACACAGATTAACTAAGAACTGACAGAGGGAATAAACCAGAAGAAAACACAGCTATTATTTATTTCTCAAAAGAGTATATAGAACCATTGGAACCAGAAGAAAAGAATGCACATGGGGAATGATTAAATAAAACAATAATATTCTGAAGATATCTTTAATGGAAGAAATGAGTGTACAATTTGAACATTTCTAAATACTATAATTATAAAAATTTCTAAAGTTGATATAAAAAAAGAAATTGATAAGGAAATCCTAGGGGCTGGAGAGATAGTACACTGGCTGCTCTTCCAGTGGACCTGAATTTAAGTCTCTACACGCACATGGCAGCTCACGACTGTCTGTAGCTCCAGTTCCAGGGAATCTCAAACCCTCATAAAAACAAGCATACTGCCAAACCACCAATGCACAGAAAATTAATACATCAAAAGAAAAAGAACATTCTAATCATTTATCATATAACCTTATACAAAAATTAAAGCAATCTTTAAATTAGTTACTAAGGACACACAGATTTCATGTCTGCTGTAGGTCCTGCTCCTTCTCATCTAGATTTTTACATACTAATACAAACCTCAGTAGCATATATTAGCTTCCTCAAAGCTCCCTTAGGCTGATTACCTACAGTGAAAAATAAAACCATACTTAGTGAACACATCCAAATGAATACATTACTTCTTTATCTAGTCTTGCAACCCCTCTTCTGGCCAAAATTAAATAATTTGAGGCTGAGCTTACTTGCTCTTGACTCTAATTCCAACATTTCACAGCTAAGACAAGGGGATTCCCATGAGTATAAGGCCAGCCTGGACTCCAAGGTGAATTCCAGGCCAGCTTGACCTACAGCAAGATGTTGTCTCAGTAAAAAGAGTAATTAAAATAAAATAATAATTTATATAAGGTAGAGTGATCTACACTCAGGAAGATAGACAGTGTACTACAGAGACCCAACAAGAACTGAATATTTACCTAAACAGTGTCCATGGACTTAACTATGCTTAGATTCTTATGGCATTACAGCATCCAGGTTAATTAGTCAACCGTGGCTTCAACACTAAAATTATTAATGAACCATGGCTCCAAGTTAAGTACTATTAAACATAAATAGAATTTATGTTTCTTCTATTATAAAATAAAAATGAAAAATACAAATATTTTATATTACTATACCTTACTATAGTTCCCCTTTTGTTATGGAACTTAAGAGCTGTGTTGTTATAATGGAGAAATATAGGCTATAGAGAAGAACAAAAGAGAAGAAGTCTACAACTCTGAAGAGGTAAAGAAAGATTTACACAAAAGACTAGATAAATAAGGTGGAAAGGGAGTGTGGTATTTCATGAAGATAGACAAAATGTGCCAAGTCTAAGTATATGAGGAGCTCGATACACATGTGGAATGAAGAGGAAACAAGGAGTCAGTCGCCACAAGTCAGTGCACGTTATTCTCTAAGTCATTGTTCACTTCTACATCCAGATTACCATCATCAGTTACATCTTCCCCAAGCACAGAATTCCAGTCTTTCATCCTTAGCAGGCTCTCCATCAGAGACTGGATATTGAGTAAAAAGAGAAAACAAAAAGAGAAGGTAATGACTCATGATAATAGCTTTACAATTTAGAATTTAACTCATCTGAAATTCAATCCTGAGCCAATGAGATGGCTCGGCAGGTAAAAGCATCTGCCACTTAGACTGATAATCTGAGTTTAATCCCCAGAACCCACATGGTAGGAAAATTGCCTCCCAAAATTTGTCTTCTGAACTCCATACCCACATCATGGAATGCACATACCTGACACATACATACACAAGTAAATTTTTAAATATTATAATTTTTTAAATCAATCCCCATAAATAAATCCTTTTGTACCCTAAGTATCTGTCTGCAATTGAGATATGTAAACAGTTGGTTTTATCTTCTAACTCCACATTTAGGGACTATTAATCCTGAAAAACTAACTTGCTGAACATGGTACATCTTTTACCCCACCACTCAGAAGGAATAGGCAGGCAGATCTATGTGAGATGGGAGCCAGCCTGATATAATAAAGTGAGTTCTGGTAAGAAAAAACTACCTCTTGAAACACTGTATGCAAAAATAAATATTATGGATATTATGGTAGGGAGGGATGGAGGAAGGGGAGGTAGTGAGGGAAGGAAGGAATGAAGGAAGGATGAAGAGAAAAAGGAAAAGAAAGAAGAGAAAACAAAATCAAATACAGTGTTTTATAATGGTTCATTCTTGTTAACTACAAAGCAATAAAATATTTTCTTTTGTGTGTATCATACACACATGAGTATGCAGGTGCACATACAGCTGCAAGAGCATGAGGCAAGAAGATGCAAGTGTCTTCTTCCATCATACTCTACCTTACTGCCTGGAGACAGGACCTCTCATGGAATAAGAACTCCACTATCTCAAAAGCATGGCTGCTCAACAGGCTCTAATCTCCACTGTCTCTGTCCCCTGTGCGGGGCTCTCAGGCATGTGCAGCCATGCTCTTCTTATGTGGGTGCTTAGAATTCAAACTCAAGACCTTATGTTTGCAGACCAAGTGCACTAACCCACTAAACCATCTCCCCACTCCCTAAAATATTTTCTTTTAACATTCTTTATATTTTTTACTAATTTACAGTTGGACTGGAGAGATAGCTGAGCAGTTTGGGACTTGTTACTCTACTAAAGCATCTAAGCTCTTTTCCCAGCACCCACATCAGATGGGTAACTTGTAACTCCAGCTCCAGGACATCCAGTGGTCTCTTCTGGCCTCTGTGGGAAGCATGCAGTGGCCAATAACATGTGGAGTGGGATAAATGTTGTGTGGTGTTTCATCTATCTCCGAGACATACAAAAGCTGTAAAAAAGATTCATACAAATCTATGAAAAGTTCATAGACATCTTGGGCACTGCACACAAATGCACATTCCTATACATGGGCACATACAAATACACACCAACTAAAAAATTAACATCTCTGGCTGGAGAGATGGCTCAGCTGTTAAGAGCAGATATTATCTTGACAAAGGCCCAAATTCAATCTCACTACCCATATCTAGCATTTCTCAACTCCCTGTAACCTCAGCTGCAGGGACTACAAACTTTCTGGTTTCTGAGGGCCAAAAAACTCACATGATTATACCCACAAAAAATTAAACTACAGATTCTTGATTTATACAAGGAAGTAACTAGCTGGAGAGTCCAACTGAGACAAACAAAGACACGTTGTAAAATATTTTGAAGGAGTACTGGAAGACCATCAACTGATTTTTCTGCTGCTGTTGATATTTCTTTTTTTTTTTTTTTTTTTTTTTTTTTTTTTTTTTGTGAAATCCGCCTATATGTTCCTGCCACCGGCAAGATCCTTGACCACTAAAGCAGGGCCTCTGCTAAAGAAAGAGGCCTCAGCTGGAGAGTCCCAGTTTCCAGTGAGATCAGACTATCATGCAGAAACTTCCCAAGTTTCAGCTCAGCCTCTGTCCTCCTCCCCCAGCCATTGACTAGAGCCATTGGCTAGTGGCATCTTCTACATTATCCTCAGCCCTGACCCCATCCCTGGGTCCCTGTCTGTGGAGAGACTTCCTATAGAGCTTGGACTACCCAGAGATATAGATATTGACTCACTGACCACAAAATCCCACTGGGGAAGTATCATAGAGAGAGGGGGAGACCCCATCAACACCTACTGGAAGAAGCTATGAGAAGACGGCAATAGAAGAAAACACCTAACAACAGAAAGACAAGCATGAAACCACCAGAATCTAGGGAATCTACAACAACTAGAATGGAACACAACAACAAAGCAGAGGAAGCAGAAGGGAACGACTTAAAAATTTCTGTCATAAAAATGATAGAGGCCCTCAAAGAAGATGTGAGAAAAATCCCTTAAGGAAATGGAGGAAAAAAACAAACAAAAAGTGGAAGAAATGAACAAATTCCTTAAGGAAAGCAAAGAAAGTACTGAAAGACGCCAAAAAAAAAAAAAAAAAAAAAAAAAATTGAGCAGGTGAATGAAATGGTTCAAGACCGAAAACTAAAATAGAGAAAATAAAGGCAACACAAACTGAAGGAATGCTAGAAATAGAAAAACTGGGCAAAAAATCGGGAACTACAGGCACAAGCATAACCAATAGAATTGAAGAGATCGAAGAGAGAATCTCAGGTACAGAAGATAAACTAGAAGAAATAGATTCATCGACCAATGAAAATCATAAATCCAACAAATCCTTAACAAAAAACATACAGGAAATGTTGGACACGGTGAAAAGACCAAACCTAAGAATAATAGGCATAGAGTAAGGTGAGGAAGCACAGCTCAAGATGGTGAAAGCATATTCAACAAAATCATCGAGGACAACTTTCCAAATTTGAAGAAGGACATGCCCATGAAAGTACAAGAAGCATACCGAACCCCAAATAGGCTGGACCAAAGAAAAAAGACCCCTCCATATATAATAATCAAAACACCTAGCATAAAGAATAAAGAATATTAAGCGAAGTGAAGGAAAAAGGACAGGTAACATATAAAGGCAGACCTATCAAAAATACACCTGACTTCTCCATGGAAACCCTCAAGGCCAGAAGATCCTGGATAGATGTTCTTTAATATTAAGAGAACACGAATGCCAGTCTTGGCTACTATATCCAGCAAAACTCTCAATCACTATAGATGGAGAAAACAAGATATGTAATGACAAAACGAGATTTTCCCAAAACTTGTCTATAAATCCAGCCGTACAGAAATTATTGGAAGGTAAACTCCAACCCAAGGAAGGTAACTACGCCCGCAAAAATGTAGACAACAGATAATCCAACTACACCAGAAACCAAGGGTAAAGAAGAACTAATATATTCAAAATACCACTGCCAACAACAAACCTAAATCAAGCAAGCATCAACAATCAATGGTCCTTACTCACTCTCAACATTAATGTCCTTAACGCACCAATAAAAAGACACAGGCTAACAGAATTGATACGAAGACAGAATCCATCCTTCTGCTGCATACAAGAAACACATCTAAGATTCAAAGATAGACATTACCTCAGGGTAAAGGGTTGGGAAAAGATATTTCAATCAAATGGAACCAAGAAGCAAGCAAGCATAGCTATCCTAATATCTAACAAGTTAGACTTCAAACCAAAATTAATCAAACAAGATGAAGACGGTCATTTCATATTCATCGTAGGGGAAATCCATCAACACAAAGTCTCAGTTCTGAACATCTATGCCCATAATACAAAGGCACCAACATTTGAAAAAGAAACGCTACTAAAACTCAAAGTTCATATAACACCTCACACACTTTTAGTGGGAGACTTCAATATACCACTCTCAACACTAGACAGGACCACCAATCAGAAACTCAACACAGAAACAAAAGAACTAACAGAAGTTATGTCTCAACTGGGATTAACAGACATCTATAAAACATTCCATCCAAAGAAAAAAGAATATACTTTCTTCTCTGCTCCACATAGAACCTTCTCTAAAATCAACCACATACTAGGTGACATAACAAACCTCAACAGATACAAGAGAATAGGAATAGTCCCCTGTATCTTATCAGACCACCATGCTTTAAAATTGGAATTCAACAACAACACAAATAGCAGAAAACCTGCAAACTCAAGGAAACTGAACAATGTGCAATTGTACCACTCCTAGGTCAAAGAGGAAATAAACAAAAAAATTAAGGACTTTCTGATATTCAACGAGAATGAGGACACAACATACCCAAACTTATGGGCCACCTTGAAAGCATTGCTACGAGGGATGTTCATTGCACTAAATGCCCATATGAAGAAAACAGAGGATAGTCACATAAGAGAATTAACAGCGCAACTGTAAGCCTTAGAACAGAGAGAAGTGAACTCACCCGTAGAAGTAGATGCCAGGAAATAATCAACTTGATGGCTGAAATCAACAAAATAGAAACCAGGAAAACAATACAAAAAAAAAAAAAAAATCAATGCAACGAAGAGTTGGTTTTCTGAGAAAATCAACAAGATAGACAAACCTTTATCCAAATTAACTAAAAAGCAGAGAGAGAATATGCAAATTAACAAAATCAGAAACGAAAAGTGGAATATAACAACAGAGGAAATGCAGACAATTTTCAGGTCATACTTTGAAAATCTGCATTCCACAAAAATTGAAATTCAAAGGAAATGGTCAAATTTCTGGATAATTATAACTTACCAAAATTAAATTAAGAACAGAAAAACAACTTAAATAGACCTAAAACCTGCAAAGAAATAGAAGCAGTCATCGAAAGCCTTCCAACCAAAAAAAGTCCAGAGCCAGATGGATTCAGTGCAGAATTCTACCAAACACTAAAGGAAGAACTAATACCACTACTCCTCAAACTATTCCACAAAATAGAAACAGAAGGTTCATTGCCAAACTCTGTTTATGAGGCCACAATAACCTTGGTACCCAAGCCTCACAAAGACACAACTAAGAAAGAAAACTACAGACCAATATCCCTGATGAACATCAATGCAAAAATACTCAATAAAATACTGGCAAACTGAATTCAAGAATACATCAGAGAAATCATACTCCGTGACCAAGTAGGCTTCATCCCTGGAATGCAGGATGGTTTATCATACAAAAATCTATCAAGGTGATCCACCATATAAACAAACAGAAAAAGAAAAACCATATGATTAACTCCCTAGATGCTGAAAACTCTTTCTACAAAATTCAACACCCTTTCATTATAAAGGTCTTGGAGAGGTCAGGGATAATAGGAACATACCTAAACATAAGAACCATATACAGCAAACCAACTGCCAACATCAAACTGAATGGAGAGAAACTTAAGCCAATTCCTATAAAATCAAGAAAAAGACAAAGCTGCCCTCTCTTCAATATCGTACTAGATGTTCTAGCTAATGCTACAAGACAACAAAAGCAGATCAACGGGATCCAATTTGAAAAGGAAGAACTCAAACTGTCTCAATTTGCAGATGATATGATAGTTTATATAAGCAACCCAATACACTCTACCAGGGAACTCCTACAGCTGATAAACACCTTCAGAAAATTAGCAGTATACAAGATAAACTCAAAAGAATAACAATAGCCCTACTTTTTTTCAGACGACAAAGAGACAGAGAAAGAAATTGAGAAGCATCACCCTTTACAATAGCCACAAGCAACATAAAGAATCTTGGTGTAATGCTTACCAAACAAATAAAAGACCTATATAACAAGAACATTGTGGCTCTACAGAAAGAAATTAAGAAAGACACCAGAAAATTGAAAGATCTCCCATGCTCTTGAACAGGTGGGATAAACATAGTAAAAATGGCAATCTTACCAAAAGCAATCTACAGATTCAATGCAATCCCCATTTATATCCCCCCACAATTCTTCACTGACCTTGAAATGATAATAATCAAATTTATATGGAAAAACAAAAGACCCAGGATAGCCAAAACAACCATACACAATATAAGAACATCAGGAGGCATCATCATTCCTGATTTTTAACTCTACTACAGAGCTATAGTTCTGAAAACAGCCTGGTATTGGCATAAAAATAGGCAGATCAATGGAATGGAATTGAAAATCCTGATATTAACCCACACACCTAATGAACACCTGATTTTCGTCAAAACAGCTAAAAGTTTACAATGGGGTGCAGACAGCATTTTCAACAAATGGTGCTGGCACAATTGGATGAGGGTGTGTAGAAGACTGCAGATAGAACCATGTCTGTCACAAAACTCAAGCCCAAATTGACCAAAGACCTCAATACAGCCACACTGAACCTCTTAGAAGAGAAAGTAGGAGGTATCCTTGAACATAACTCCATTGGCACAGACCCTGAGAAAAACAATTAATAAGGGACCTCTTCAAACTCAGAAGCTTATGTAAGGCAAAGGACACAGTGGACAAGACCAAATGGCTGCCCACAGAATGGGAAAAGATTTTTCACCAATCCTGTATCCAACAAAGGGCAAATTTTAGAACTCAAGAAACTAGTCAACATAACACCAAATAACCCTATTAAAAAATGGGTTACAGAATGAAGAAAGAATTCTCAACAGAGGAAATCAAAAAGGCTGAAAGACACTTAAGAAAATGTTCCACATCCTTAGCTATCAGGGAAATGCAAATCAAAACATCTTTGACATACCATCTTACTCCTGCCACAATGGATAAATTAGAAACACCAATGATGACTCATGTTGGAGAGGATGTGGAGAAATGGGAACACTCCTCCACTGCTGGTGGGAGTGCAAACTCATACAGCCATTTTGGAGATCAGTATGGCGGTTCCTCAGGAAATGGGAATTAGTTTACCACAGGACCCGGCAATCCCCCTCTTGGGCATATGCCCATATGATCCACATCCACGCAAAAAAGACATCTGTTCAACTATGTTCACGGCAGCACTATTTGTAATAGCAAAAACCTGGAAGCAGCCTAGATGCCCCTCAATTGAAGAATGGTTAATGAAGATGTGGCACATCTACACAATGGAATACTACTATGCAGAAAAAAAATAATGGTATCTTGAAATTCGCAGGCAAGTGGATGGCACTTGAAGAAACCATACTGAATGAGGTAACCCAGTCACAAAAAGAGGAACACAGTATGTACTCACCCATATGTGGATTTTAGACCTAGATCAAAGGATCACCAGCCTATAATTCACACCACCAGAGGAACTAGGATTGAAGGTGTATTCTAAGAGATTCATATAAAGTCCCTTACAGAACTGGGAAGGGACAAGTCCCCCCAGAGCTCAGGTGAAGTGGGGGGGGGCAGCAAATGGAGAGAGAAGTAGGAGAAAACAAGGGGGAGTAAAGGAAAACATGTGCGACCAGGAAGATTGAGCCCGGTTAGGAATAGAAGATGAGAGAGAGAGAGAGAGAGAAAGAGAGACAGAGAGAACATAAAAGATGGAGCCAATAATGGTTTGAAGTTAAATTGAACACAAAGAAACGTCTAGAGAGCTACAAGACTGCTGCCAACTAACAATCTGAGCTTCTGTGGAAAGGCTATCATAAATGCCCTTCCCGAAGAGTGAGATCAACAACAAACTTATCCATGGAGTACTAAACTTGTGCCTGATGGAAACAGGAGCAAACACCCATACATAAACACTGAGTCGAAGTAGAACCCGGATGCAGATGGAGAGGACAAGACCAGGCTGCAGAAACACATAGAGACAGCTTACCTGAACAAGAAGGAGCTAATGGGCCAGCAGACTGATAGCTGGGAAGCCAGCATGGGGCTGACTCAGGCCCTCCTGAATATGCCTCTCAGCCAGAAGGACTGAGCAGTCTAAGGGACCTCAGACAGTGGAGCCAGGATGTATCCCTGGTGCACAAAAGGACCTTGCGAACACATCCCCCATGGAGGGAAAACTGCCTTAACCTAGAGACAGGAGAGAAGCCCTAGTCCCTACTTCACATGACCTGTCAGATCTACATGACCCCAACTGGATGGCATTCCCCTACATATGGAATTAGGGTGGGGTGATAGGAGGGGAGGGTGGATAGAGTGCATGTGAGAGGGCAGAGGGGAGAGGGAACTGGAATGGACATGTAAAATAATAAATTAAATTAAAAAAATGCTTTGACTCCAAAATTTAAGCTCAAGGACAAGTTACTGGGGAAAAGGATTTCTATTTTTGTTTCCACAGAAAATGAAAAGATGTGGATTCCTTCCAGACTAATGTGGTTTGATAAAGCCAGACTGCCTGAAACAGAGTACCAGGTGATCCTACATTCAAAACACCTGGACAAAGCAGCCTTACAGACTACAGCCAGGATTTCTGCATCTTCTTGGAATTACCTTGTCAGAGCCCCTTACCAGCAGGAAGTAGTTTGGAAAGAATGATGCCCAAATTCCCAAATATTGTCTAATGTTTGTTTTCATTTAAATGGAATTGGTTATATAAAATAACAAAAAGGTAAAAATCATTATTTTATTTCTTTATTCATGAACACCAGGCTAAAATACTGGAGAACAAAGACATGGAGTGTTAACATATATATTACAAATCTATGTATGTTCTAGAAGCATTTGAAATGTAACAAAAAGACACAATAGTAAATAAAAGCTGTTAAAATTATTTGAATTTACAATTAAGCATAAAATTGTGACCAACTAGTGACTAAACCCAAGAAGCCATTACCTTGATCTGATTTTCCTTAACCTTTATGAGTTGCTCTGCCTGTACGTTGGATACTTCGATTGCTATTTTCTGTTTATTGAGTTGATTCATTTGTTCTTTCATGACTTTAGCTTCTTCTAAATACTGACAGGAAAACAATAACAACGATGTGAAAGATAGCACAATGTTTAGAAGAATTTTTTCAATATCATTAAAAGATACTAAATGTGTTATTAAATGATATTTAAAAAAGATAGGGTTGCTACTTAAATAGGGACTCAGATGTGGTTCCTTTTTATAAAGAACTTTTAAAGCAGAAGACTATAAAATAAGAAATATTCTTCAATTGATTTACAAGGAAAATTTTAATCAAGTACAGGATTTTGACACATATTTGTATGAAAAATCTAGTCAATTCTTTCTATCTTTGTACCCTAAATACTCTGCTACATCTCATTACTTTTGTTTGATTGTTTGTTTTGTTTTCCCAATAGAGTTTCTCTGTATTGCTTTGGAGCCTGTCCTAGAACCTACTCTGTAGACCAGGCTGGCCTGGAACTCACAGCAGAGATACACCTGCCTCTGCCTCCCAGGTGTTGGAAAAAAGGTATGTGCCACCAATGCCCAGATATATATTCTGCAGATAATCTGAGCCTGAACTGCACTGTGAGTTCCAGTTTAGCCTGGTATACATGGTAGGACTTTGAAGTGAGGATGACTCAGTTTTTATTATAGTAAGGACAATCAACACAGGAGTCCTCACCACAATGTTTTCTAAAACCTGAGATGATAGAACAAAGATGTGAAAGGAGAAGGCATCAACCCCAAAAGAAAATGGACAAACAGAAGGAACACATGTGAGACCAAACAATCCACAGACAATAGAAGAAACATAAGCCAGTTAGAAAATCCTAAAATAAGATGACTTGACACAATCCAGAGAGGCTCATGATTGAAAGCAGTAGTAGTAGAGGGAGGAATGGAAACCAAAAGGGAATAATTAGGGAACTGGAGAGACAGTAGAGTAGTTAAAAGCACATACTGCTCTTGCAGAGGACCCACACTCAATTCCCTGCACCTGCACTGAGTAGCTCACAGATGCCTGTAATTCTATATGATCTAATGTCCTCCTCTAGTCCCTACAAACGCCTGAACATATACACACATACCAACACACAGAAGTATACACATGCTCCTGATATCTCTCCTATTACCTCCCTGTACCTGTCTTCTCTCAAACATGCATATACACATCACATTTTCTGCCACTCATCTCGTTTTTTCTTTTATGCATACATATAGCTGAATGTTTCATCCCTACTGGCAAGCTTCAATAGTGCTGTAAGGTGTTATGCATACAGCAGTCCAAACATATTCATCAATGTCACCTACCTGTGAAGCACACAAGCTGAAATAACAACCCAGCAGCAAGATGTGGCTTATGGTACCACAGTAGCATAAGTGTTATTAAACTAAGCAACCACTTTCTAATTGGATTTAAGGCCAACCAGCTCAATGAGATGAAATGTTGTCCAGCACAGCCATGCACACCTTTCACCTCAGTGCTCAGGAGGCAGATGCAGGTGGAATTCTGTGAGATCAAAGTCATCCAGATCTACATAGGGAGCTCCAGGATAGACAGAATTACTTAGAGAGATTCTTTCTAAAAAAATAAACTGGACCATCCCTGACACTATTAAGGCCTCTAGTCACTACACACAATTACACATATGTATCCACGTGAACAAATGAATACACACACACACACACACACTCAACGAATCAGGTAGTCGTCAATATCATTATATGGAAGGGCTTTAAAGTTAGTCTCTCCAATATTTCTTGGATTGCTATTTGGTCACAGAAGGCCTTACACTCCCTGAGAAGCAGAAAGGGGATAGGGTGGGTTTTGGTGGAGGTTATAGGGGTGAATGGGAACATGAGGGAACTGGGATTGACATGTAAAACAACATATTTTCAAATTTAAATAAAAAGGAAAAAAAACAAAATTTAAATTATCACAATAAATAGTTCTAGTAACCCACAGTTTCAAGAGTTTCCAGAATGTAAGAATCCAACATATTAATGAAACCCTATGTGACACATCATCACACAATCTCAGAGAGCCAAAGACAACAGAAAGATAATGTTTGAGAAGAAAAAAAGGGCAGCAAGCAAAGAAGGTCCCATAATCAACACATCATTCAAGTTTCAAAACCAAACATGGAAAGTAAAGGGAAGACAATGCAGCAATGTCAAAATTTTATTTAAAAAAAAAATGCAGCACAGCAGAAAGATCTCCTGGTTTGAGGCCTGCATGAGATTATAGTGAGTTCCAGTACAGCCAAGACTATTACACAGAGAAACCCTGTCACACTAACAACCAGAAAAGCAGAATCAAAACACCAAGAAGTGCAAATAAGTATCGAAATATCAGAAACATGAAAGAGAACAAGGAGTTAGAGCAATTTCTCAGTGGTTAATACCATGCACTGTTCTCCAAGAGGTCCTGAGTTCAGTTCCCAGCACCTATATCGGGCTCATCACAGCCACTTATAACTCCAAGTACAGGAGATTCAACATCCTTCCCTGGCCTTTCAGAGCACCTTAATCATGAACACAAATGCACACAAATATAACATGCACAAAATTAAAAAAAATAATAATTAATTTTAAAATAAAATCTTTTTTAAAAATGGAAAAATAAGACCTTTACAGCTATGCAATTGCCTTTTAAAATTACCTACTGTACCTTATTATCTGAAAGATAAACAAGTTAATTAATCACAAATGTTCTCTTTTGAAACAGGAAACAGAACATTTAAGATAAGGAAACAAGAATCCTTGGCTGCTGAGTGAACTGTAGTATCAGGACAAAAATGCCCAGTAGATCTATAGAACACATTTTTCTTTTTCTTTCTTTGCTGTTTCTCTTTCCTTCCTTTCTTCCTTCCTTCCTTCCTTCCTTCTTCCTTCTTTCCTTCTTGGAGACATGGTTCCTCTGGCTATCCAGGATCTCATTCTGTAGACCCAGCTGGGCTCAAAGTCACAGAAATCCACCTGCTTCTGTTCACAGTGCTGGGATAAATAGGTATGTGACACCACTGCCACTCATTACACATTCTTATTGGACTAGGAGAATCTAAGATTCCAAGAAAAATGGCCCCCAGAAGAAAATGAAGGAGTCCAAGAATATCTATGGTTATTTCACGAGACCTGAATTTGGTTCCCCTTACAGACCATGTTGGGGATCTGATGCTTGTGGCCTCCAAAGGTACCTGCACTTGTGTGCACATATCTACAATCAAGTTACACACATGCATATAATTAAAATAAAAAATAGTAGAGGAAAAATCTGGCAGTAGGCACACACATAACTTTGAACCCAGCAATTAGGAGACTGAGTACCTCAGTGAGTTCCAGGTCACCCTGAATTTCAATACAAGACACTCTCAATAAAATAACAATAATAGAATTGTAAATGAACAAATTAGCCAAGGTAGTTGAGTGATTGGCATTTCCATTGAGATAGATTACAAATATCCATTACAGGAAGCCAAGTAGTAAAATAAAACGTCGGGCAACTCAGGATATATAGTCAAGTCAGACAGACTACTATTCAAAGATCCATAATACTGTAAGAAGAAAATGTCACACTAGTAATTTGGGAAGATAGTAAAAGCGTTTCCACAAGAGGAAAAGGACAGTATGTCTGTAACAAAGTAAAGGTAAGGACAAACACCATGTCATACCTGTGCACAGTCAAACTCTCACACCACACCCCCACAAACACCCCCATCTCAATATGCACACTATAGAAAGGAAGGAAAAGAGAGACAGCAAGGGAGGGAAAGGAAGGAAGAAAAGAGACAGACGGGAAGGGGCCTGGGACCTGGGAAGACAAACAGATTTATGACAACAGCAGCGAGAGCACGTGTGGGTTAGTGTCTAGGAGAGAGGAGGGTGAGGATAAAAGGTAAGATTTCACTTTACATTACCCAAGAACTCCTCCCTCATCTAGCACCCCAATTGGTAATCTGTTAACTCTTACTGCAGTCTTTATTGTGAGGAATCCTGTTAGCCGATGTCTCCTGTGAGAGTAAAAATTCTGACTGCCTTCTACCAGGGGAGAAGACAGATGGAAGAACACACTTTTAAATCCTTTATGGGAGTCTGCAGGGGAGACTTCCTGCTCTCATAAGCTTACTCATTCACTACACAACTCCACACATGGTTCATTTGTGAGTACCCACAACATCAAAGGCTATATTCATATCTAAAGAAAATATCTGTAGTCTACAAACCTGACGCACGCTTTCCTGACGATGAGAATTTTCATTCAAGGTATCTGTTATTACTCCTTTAAGTCGTTCTTTATTTATTTCAAATATTCTTAGTGTGGTTTTGGCCTAAGTAAGAGAAATGCACCGTTTATAACAATTAAGCTGTAAGCCCCCTGATTATGTCTTTTCTGAAGAACATAAAATGTAAGCAAAAGCCAAAACATTCCACTATTTACAGCAGAGGCAGTATCAACACTACTTTGATAGACAAAGTCATTTGCCACATGACATTGAACAAATTATTGAACCTTCCATGTACAATGCAGACCATTTTGTTAACTACTGAAATAGGAAAGAACAATTATTAGTTACAGAATTATTGGTTTATTTAGCAGCTTACTTAAAACACTGCTTTACTGCCTATTTGCCAAACATGGCTTCACTTGCTACCAGGAAGGGAATAACCTGGAGAAATAGCTGAAAGAATGGGTTGTCACCCTTAGCAACCTGCTACTGCCATGTACACTTCAGAAAAATTTGCTTGCTTGCCTGCCCACTTTGTGATTTTAGAAAAGAAACTCTAACTAGAATTGAAGGCTTTCTGGAGGTCTCAGGAGGACAGTCCACTGGTGACCTCTCTCTTCCATGCTCACTAGTGTAGGAGTAGATATTAGAGAAAGACCCCACACTCCTTACACTTTGTCTCCTGACCTAAACTTTATACAGCAGGAAGCAAATCTATTTATTATCGATACATGTTACACAACTTCAAGAGTGCTCAGATACATTCCTAGGTTAAATATATCTAGAGGAAAATGAACTTCAATCAAAGTAACACATTAAAACAAATGCATATTTAAGATTGGCTACATTTCAAATACTAACAATATTTTATTACCTAATGTGATGGATGTTTGGTTATCAATGATAACTGGAATTAACTAAAACCCAAGGAAGCTGTGAGTACTGTTTCTAAATTAAATAATTTCAAGTGGCAAGACCCACATTTAATCTGGATCTTTTGAGGTGGGAAGATCCACCTATATTCTGGGCTATACCTTCTGGCAGCAGCCTATCTAAAGGACATGGAAGAGGAAGCTTGCTGGTCCTCACCCTCACTGGCATTACAGCCTACTTTTTTGGTATTCCAGTGTATACTGAGTATCAGGTGAGATATCCAGCCTCATGGACTGAGAAAGTGCTGGATTCTTGGACTCTCTGTTGGTAGACTGACATTGCTGGTCTGAGTGAAACACAGCCTAGAAATTGCTTTAATAAATACCCGATAGATAGATAGATAGATATTTAGATAGATAGATAGATAGATAGACAGATAGATAGATAGATAGATGACATCTCATAAGTTCTGTTCCTCTAAAAAACTCTGACAAATATACCTAATAATAATATGAAAACAAATGGTCTTCAGAAGTGACAGACTAATTTATTTCAACTTAACTTACTTCAGCTAGCTGTGATTTGACAGACTGTGATTCATCTGCTAGAAAGGTCACTCATCTGAAAAGACAGTGTCAGTCAGTAAGTATTTAATAAGTCCATTTTGCTCCAAGACAACATGCATTAGTGAGGTACATTGTTAATTTACTGTTAATAAAAGGGAGAGGCCAGATAAGGAGGCCTTGTCAGCTTGCATTCCAAGTGCTCACAAGGATTTTAAAAATTATGTAATCACATGATGTCCTTACAAAAGCAATACATCATAGAACTTTTCAGGTTTAAGGTGAACCCACTAATTCGTATGTTAAATAATCTCACACACATCAAGATTTTGCTTAATCCAGAATTTAAAGTAAAATATATATATATATATATATATATATATATATAAGTTATATATTTTTCACTATGAATATTCAAGTTATATTCTTTAGGGTTACTTCCAACGTAAATATTGAAATTTTCCATTTAAAATAACAAGCGAGCCAAGTGTGGGGGTGCACACTTGTAACCCCAGCTCTTAAGAGGCACAGGCAGGAAGGTCATGAGTTTGAGGCCAGCCTCACTTATACATACAGGACTATATTCTAATACTATGTCAATGAATATAAACAATAAGAAAACAGGAATATGCACAAGCCACTCATCATAACATCTAAAAAGTAAAAGTTTGATGGGAGGTGTTGGCACATGCCTTTAATCCCCGAAAACAGGAGGCAGAGGGAGGTGGATCTTTGTGAGTTCCAGGCCAGCCTGGTCTGCATAGTGAGTTTCACAACAGCCAGAACTATTACATGGAGAAATCCTGTCTTGAAAAAACAAAACATAACAACAAATAAACAAAGGAGGTGAAAAGATCAGATCAGATGTGAAAATTTTTGTTCTCATATTATTCTACATCATTTTTTTTTTTTTGATTTTTCAAGACAGGGTTTTTCTGTGTCACTTTGGAACCTTCCTGGAACTCATTCAGTGGAGCAGGCTGGCCTCAAACTCACAGAGATCTGCCTGCCTCTGCCTCCAGAGTGCTAAGATTAAAGGCATTTGTCAAGAATGCCCAGCCTGCATTCCATTTTTTATATACATGAGTTTCTTTACATTTCAGGGCAGGATAGCTTGGAACTGTTGTTTCTTCCTCCCAAGTGCTGGTATTATAAGTTTGTGCCACTATGGTTGGCTCACATATAATATTTTAATCAATATTTAATTTATAGGTAAGATTCATAATTCTCTTGGAATATATAAGACTCACCAATTCCTCTTCTTCATAATGTTTAGCTCTCTCTTCTTCTAGTTTCTTCTCTATAAGTAATATTTCTTCTTCAAGTTTAGATTTATCTCTTTCTAGATTTTTATAAGTTGCCTAAAATAGAAAGCTAACTTTAACAAGCCAAACATAAGAATTTTTAGTTAGGGTAAAAATCAGATGAGTGTAGGGTAAAAATCAGATGAGTATACTCAAATTTATAAACACTTTATACATTTTTTTCATTTCTTAAATATTAAAATAACAACAGGTTTAACAGTTGCCAGCAACTTCTATAAAAAAAAAAGTGTAAGTATTTTAGGTGCCCACCAGTTAACCACGGAAAACAATGAATACCCACTGAAGGAATTAAAACAGTTGCATTCCAAAAAAAACTTTTATGTAAAAATAAAGAAAAATTAATGAGTTTATTTGGAGTCTAAACTCCCTGCAGATTCTACAAGGGCATTCTAAATCATAAGACACAGACTTGCTACTCAGGACAGAGGATGACAGAACTGACATACTGGACTGAACACATAATCTAAGGGACAAAGTTTTTTTTCTGTTTTATCATTGGTAGGAGCAGGCTACTTCTATTTACTCTACAGGCTCACAACTCAGTTTTAATAACCGTTCCACTTTCAAAGAGTATTGAGGCACTTCATCACATCATACTCTGTCTGTTAAGACAAGTCATTGTGTCCTCTGAATCAGGAGAGTTAACTGTCCATCTCTCCTAAACTCTGCATTCTGTGAAATCATCGTTATGGACTGAAAACTGGCTGTGATGGAGTGTGTAGACAAGGGTTGATGCACAGAAAGGGATTAAATATTTATCACCATGCCACTCTTTACAATGTAAACCTCAATTCTAATTTTAGTAAATATCTACTACCATGGTAAGAAAAAACAATATGGTCACAACTTACTTGTCTGCTACTATGCTTAAATTTGTGAGAGTTCTATGTCTCTTTCCTGGAGCAAACTATGTCAAAAGTAGGAATTGTCTTTCCAATCCATTCACCAGAGTACAGAATGCAGAATTTCTTTCTTTCTATAAATCTATAGCTTCTGATAAACTGATTTTGTATCCCTCAAAACAAGTTAATGACAAGAGATAAAACTGTTATGTTTTAAAATATTTTATGCCACCTACAACTATTCTGTTTCCACTAACTTTTTCTGTACATTGTAAGATCCAGATACAAAATTTCATATTTCTCTGACATAATTATTTTTGAGGAGACAAGATATTTCTAATAAGAATCTTTTCCCTAGCTTTTACATCATACTTTTTTTTTACCTTCAAACTCTGTACTTCTGTTGATGCCTTGTCAAAGTTGGCCTCCTTTAAGGATGACTCTAAGCCTTCATACTGAATAAAACAAGGGAACACATGAGGAAAAAAATACAAATTTTATCTCAACTTGTATCTAAATAGACACCAAAGAAGGAAACAGAATTTATATCCACCATGTAAAGTACCCTTGGATTTTATGAGCTTAGTTTTGCAATCTAAACACTGTGCTGAGGAAAGCCAGGTCTACAAACAAGCCACAACCACCAGCCTAGGCAACATATGGCAGAACGTTTCCTTTGTGACTACCAAAGTTGCCCCACATCTGCTGGGGCTGAAAACCCTAACAGCAAGTGTGACTAAAGTGGATCTAAAGAAGTGAGTCATCTACTATCCCCTGAACAGATTAATGGCTTCTCCAGTCTGTCAGTAGAACAATATGTGGTAACTGGCTATCAGACATTTATATCATGTGATAAATAAGGCAAGTAAGGAAGATAAAATCTGTGAGTTTCAGACCACCCTGGTCTACAGAGTGAGTTTCAGGACAGCCAGTGATGCACAGAGAAACCCTGTCTCAGCACCTCAGAATTTGTGTTATTTAGAGACAAAGCCTTTAAATACAGCTAGGTTAAAATGAGGGATTTAAGATGACTGCAATGTAATATGGCTGGTATCCTATGTGGAGAGCACTAGGACAGAGAGAGACATAACAAGCAGACAGCAATATCTAAAGTCAAGGGACATGTCACAGAGGAAGCAAAGCCTGGCTATATCTTCATGGACTCATTTCAAGAACTGTAAGGAAATTCACTTCTGCTGCTAAAGGTATTTTGTCACAGTAGCCCTAGCATGCCCAAATGAAAACAGTAAATAAAGTCTCTACATGATAACAAGTAAAAGTACCTTTACATCCTTGATAAGCAAAAAAAAAAAAAAAAAAAAAAAATCTCATGAAACATTACACTACATTAAATTGTAATTCAAATCCTCTACCTTCTAAGACACTGAACAAAACAGAAATGTAAGCCACAGAGTAGAAGAGATTTACAATCCATATATCTGACAAAACTCTTTCTTATATACGACATAAAATAGTAAAAGCAAAGGCCCTAATCTATATGGCATAAACTGAGAAAGATTATGAGTGCATTTAAAAGGATGGAAATGGGCAAGTGTGATGGCTCAGTAAGTAGTTAAGGAGCTTGTTGCCAAGACTGATAACCTGAGTTCAATCCTAGGGACCCACGTAATAAAAAGAGGAAAGTGACTCCTCCATGTCCTATGAATCCTTTGATCACCACACAAATGCCTTCTTGGTACACGCCTACACACATAGACACAAATAGACACACACAATAAAAATAAAGTCATCTTTTAACGTGGAAAAGACTTAAAAGGCAATTTTACAATATCTAAATGAGCAATAAGCAAATCAAGGTGATCTGACTAATTAGTCAGGGAAGGTAAACACTACACATCACCAGGGTGGCTGCAAAGAGAATGGCTAAGTGATGAAGTTGAGCAGCAACAGAGCTCTGGTCTGAAACAAAGCTCTGATGGCAGGCAATAACCCATGGAGAACAATTAAGTTCCACACTGTGATGGATTGTATTTTCAAACACATCTTACCTCCTCTTGAGCAAGGCACACTTTGTCAATTAGATCACATTTCTTTTTGATTTCCATTGCAAGTTCCACAGCCAGTCTATTCTCTCTTACTGAGCAAGCAAAGAAAAGATTATTATGACTAAAGTGTGAAAACGCTTTAAATTATATACAATCACAAGATCTAAAATCAAAATAGACTACTCACTCAAATAAAGTCGGCTTTGAATCTGAAACAAAAATTTAACAAAATTACATTAAAACAAATATATCTTCAAGCAAATCTATCTGACTTCTACTTCCAGCTTTAAGATGCCAACTTTCTTATGGCCTTATGGTAAATAAATTACCCGAAAGCCTTCTATTTCAAATGAAAACAATGCTATATAGTAAGGTCTCCCATTGTGTGGTATCATGTGTGTTATCATATTAAAGGTTCTGAAACAGTTTTATTCTAAAGAAAACTGTATAATTCCACTTAACTCCATGTTTCCCATGCATATATTGGCTCTAAAACAAAGTATTTTAAGGAGCCACCATTATTAAATCTCCTACGGTTAATAATCAAAATAAAAATATATGAAATATCATTGGACTCTAGACCTTGACTGACTAAAAAAACTCATTAGTATTTTTCTTCTTCATACTTCAGCTTTCGATAAGGAAGGGATAAATCCACCCTTGAGAACAGTGGGGATAGGGTAAAGTGATCAAGGGACGCAAACAAGAACACTCATGCCACCTAGAAAACAGAGACAGAAAACTGGAAGAAAAAAAAAATGACAAAAAAACAGTAGGATATATGTAAGCAGAAGGTAAGGAAGAAAAAACCATGAAGATATTAGAAATGAAGTCAGTCAGAAGCACAAAGGCCAACATCTAAAAAGAAGTCTCAGAAAGAAAAGGATATGTTATGACTCCCTCCTTAAAAACAGTTAGCATAGGAAAAAGCAATATAGGATCCATAGGAAAAAGCAATATAGGATCCAGGAGAGCCATGAAAGTGGCGATTTTTACTCTTAGTTGGGAAGTAGATACACCTGCAAACTTTTTAATATTGTTAAAAACAAACACAGACACCCCAAATTTAAAGAAGAAAAGGGAAAGAAAGAAAGTTGGGGCTTTAGTACTAGTGTGTAGTATCCCTACAATAAAATCCTTTAAAATACACTTACATAAAAATATTTCTGTTAATCTCTGTTCAGTTTTTAAAAACCACCTGTTAGCATAACGCAGAACACTAAGACCTAACTCATTTCCCTGAAATAACAAGTTTCTCCAATTAGATGTTCAATCTAAACACAAAATGAAGGTTAGAGAGAAATGGCTCAGAACATTTGTTAGTCTTGTAGAGGACCAAGATTCAAATACCATCATCGACATTATAGCTCACAGTCATCAGTAATTCCAGCTCCAGGGCATCCAACAATGGCCCACTAATCACTTCTGTAGACCAGGAACACATACCACACACACATGCATACTAGCAAAACAGTCATACACATAAAAGGAAATAAATTTAAAAAACAAAAACAAAAAACTTAGAATGACCATTCACTTACTATAAGTAGTTACTTACTGATCGGTATCCTCTCCAAAGAAATAAGAAAATGGTAAGCAGTCCAATGGCAACCACACATATCAGCGATTCTAATGATGGCTCACTAGGATCAAAGCTTGTTGTCATATCTTCAGGCACTGCTGCCACAACCTTCAAGACAAAGAAAATAAACTTATAAGCATGCTTCTTCAACAGTACTGGTACAAAGACAGGCACAGGTGGCTGTGGCCAACTCTATTCTTATTGAATGGGCTACCATAAAATACAAAGCAGAATGCCTCCAAACATGTTTCTAGTAAATTACAATTGTTCTTATTGAGGGGCTAAGTGTGGTGAAACAGTAGTTTTCAAACAGAAGTTATGGGGAGATTCCACAGAGCATAACTCCAGGAGAGTTAAAGGATAAGGATATAGTATCAAGAAAAGAACATTATGGAATATTTTATATGTGTTTCATTCTTTTATGTTGCATTTGTTTAACTCTGTAAAGCTGCATTACTTTGCCAGTCTAAAACACCTGATTGGCCTAATGAATAGCTGAACAGACCAATAGCTAGGCAGGAAAAATAGGCAGGGCTGGCTGGCATGCAGAGAGAATAAATAGGAGGAGAGACCTAGAGAAGATCCAGGGACAAGAGGAGGAGGACACCAAGGGCACCAGTCACAGAGTAAGAAGGAAAGCAAGGCACATAGAATAAATAAAGGGAAAAGAGCTCAGAGGCAACACATAAAGAGAAATGGGATAATTTAATTTAGAAAAGCTGGCTAGAAACAGCTGAGATAAGGCCAGCCATTCGTAAGTAAGAATAAATCTCGATGTATTTATTTAGGAGATGGGTGAGGGACACCGTCCCTACCAAAGATTTTTAAAATCCAGTAAAAAAAAAAAAGTATCAATGATCTGGGTTGGGTTCTTTTCCCTGAGTTCAAGTTCATGATTTATCCATATGCACTGGGTTTGAAAAAACATTTCCTGCAGAGGAAAAACACTGATCTGCAGCTTGTCCTCTGAGGAAGGGAGAGTGATAAGAAACTACTGACAGAGCTTCAGAGTTGGGATTTAAACCCTTCCTTCCTGTCTCTTGAGTTAAATTAATGCAGTTTGAGCCCAAAAAAGAAAATGGTTCTTTCAAAAACAACCCTAGAAATGATGGGCTTGACTCTTTCCAGGCATCAACATACACCATCTAGAAACTACACAGCTGTCTTCTCCTTGCGGTCTGACAAAATGAACAACAAATCCTTAGATAATTACTATCTATAAAACCTGTTTTATGCTAGTACATGACAAGGACCTTTTACAAGCTGCTATCTACAGCTTATTAACTTCTACCACTTCCACAAAAAATACATGCAATAGTATCCTCTTTTTTTATTCCCTGTATCTTTATTTTCCTTTTTACATCTGTGACTCCAGAAAGGATCCAAAGTGTAGGTGCACAGCCTCTGCTCTGGGTTTCATGGAGAGTTCCTTTAACCTTGTGTTTTGGATCCTTAAGGTACAGGACTGACCTTACAAGGGCTCAGAAAAGGGTTGAAAATATTTTATCCTGGTCCTCTCTCTCTTTCTCACCTGAGCCACATACAAAAAAGTGTGATATCATGTTGCAAGGCAATGATAACAACGATTTGCCTCTAGGATCACAAGAATAGATATTCAGGCACGGCAAATATTTCCATTATCTCACTCCAGAGACTATGAATGTATATCCAAGCCCTCCACATACCCTCTAAAATATTCTTCCACACCTCACAGAGTAAGGCCTGCAGTTAATTGCATGTTTTACCTCTTCCTGAATCCATCTTCCCTCAGTGGGTTATTCTAGTCTTTATCACCAGGCCCCAATACTAACTGATCATAAACAAGTAGACTCCTCTGATAGCAGATAAAAAAGACTAAGACTAAAACTGTTACTAGAAACAAAGATGTGATGGAAAAGGCTAGCTCAATCTTTAAGATGTAGGATTTTATGCAAGAGAACAATAAAATGAAGTAAATCTGTTGAAGTAAGGATAAAAAAACCGTTCATCAACAGTAGTTAGTTATTTTTAGATCTCACTTTCAGTGAGTCAGCATGAAAAGACAACACGGTAAAAACACTACAAATAAGTTAGACTATCATACTAGCAAAATACTATGTAATAATAGCAGAAAATACATTCACTCTCAAATGTTCATGGAAGATTCTTCAGAAAAAATCCAGGCATTAAGCTAAAACACACCTCAATGTTTTCTTTGTTTTTTGTTTTGTTTCTTTAAATAATCAAACCACATGGCCAAGCCCAGAGAAATGGCTCAGCAGCTGAAAACATTTGCTGCTCTTGCAGAGGAGCCCCAGACTTCAGTTCCCAGAATCCATGTCAAGAAGTCCCTAAGTGCCTGCCCATGACTCCAGCTCTGTGAGATCTGATGCCCTCTTGCTGCTTCCTTGGGCAGCTGAAGCTACAAGCACATACACACACATACACATAGTTTAAAATAGTAAAAATTCAATTAAAAAATTCCCATGTCGAGAAGCATCTTCTCTGATTACAACGGGTTAAAATTAGTTATCAAAAAAACAGGAAGGGCTGGAGAGAGAGCTCAGCAGTTAAGAGCATTTGTCATTCTTGTAGATAAATGACCCATGTTTGTTTACCAGGATCCACTTGGTGGCTCACCACTATCTATGACTCCATTTCCAGGGAAATATGTCACCCTTTAAGGCATCTTTAAGCACAGCAAACATGTGACGCATGGACATACATGCAAGAGCAAAACATCCATGAACATATAAGTTTTTTTTTAAAAAAAAAAATAATAAAATGCAACATAAACTTACACAAAACAACTAATGTAGTGTGTAACAGGAAAATTTATAGTCATAAAAGACTTTGTAAAAAAAATATGTGGGGGCAGGGGCTGGAGAGATCTCACAATGGTTAAAAACATTAGCTAGTTGTCAAGAGGTTCTGAGTTCAGTTCCTAGCATCCACATGGTAGCTCACAACCATCTGCAATGAGGTGCCCTCTTCTGGCCTGCAGGGATATAAGGAGACAGAACACACTATATATAATAAATAAATCCAAATAAAAATTTTAAATATTATTGGGCCAGGAAGATAGCTCAGCAGGTAAAAACTTTGCCACCAATCCTCAGGACCTGTGTTTGACCCCCATCACCAATGTGGTAGAAGGAAAAAACCGACTCTTGGGGCTTTGGATTTACACACACACACACACACACACACACACACACACACACACACACACACCATATATACACAGAAAGGAATGTAATGCTCAGTTAAAAAAATCAATGTCATAATCCACAGTAAAAGAAATGAAGAAAAAGAAGATCTCAACAGATAGTAATAAAACATGTAAGAAAATCGACCGTCTAATCATCAGGAGACTGCAAACTAGGACTACTTTTCTCAATCTGACAAACAGCACCAATAGAAGACTCATAGCTAACACCATCCTGAAGGGGAGAGAATTGTTCCCTTACAAAATGCAACACACATCCACACAGCCCACTGAACCAAAGAAAATCCAGCCAAGTCTGCAAAATCTCTCCGTGTTCCTCACCCCCAACCTTATCAAAAATAAGTGTTGGTAACTGCTAGGTGCCTGTGTATTTTATGTGAAAAGCCAGAGGCTGCTGTTGTAATGTCTTCCTTCTCTACCTCAATTTTTCTAAGGCAGAGTCTCTCACTGAATCTAGAGCTCACACATTCTCTGATAAACTGATGACCAGTGAACCTGGGATTCCTCTATTCATACCTCCACCCAGCATATACATTGCCTTAAGGGCTCCAACTCCAGATCATGGCAAGCACTTTCCTTTCCGCACTGAGTCATATCCCTAGGCCCTAATTGTGGATTCTGAGGGAGATGTGTGTGATCTGAAATCATCTCTCATCTACAATATGCTTCTCTTCCCATAAGCCCCATCTCAGTAACTTAGCTGACACAGCCAGGAACTTTGGACTATTCCAGATTCTTCACACATCCCACCCCTCTCTGCAGCTAATCAAGAAAGTCACACTCATTTTAGCTCTTATTTCTTCTTGCCCCATTTAGGACCAACTTCTCTATCCTTATCCCTATCAATTCTCCTTCCTGTGTTTTTCCCCTGACATTTGATTCTCATACTATCAGGAATATCTATACATTTTTCTATGGGTCTCACCACTGATGAGCCTGTGCTGGATCTCACACCGCACAGCAATCCTTGAGACCCACTGGTCTACAGTGAGCATCATGTCACATCAGGCCCTTGGCTCACTTATGCTGTGAGCTCCTGTGTATGCTGTTTTCACACCTCATCTACTGAAACTTATTTGCTCAGTCTAAAGACTTTGCCAGCAACCCAAGGAAAAACAATCACTCCCTTCCCTTATTTTGCATGTGTACTTCTATAGGCAATAGACTTCAACTGTGGATTAATTTTGTGTATTTTCTCCCCAAACAGCCAACATGATGAAAATGACCAAAATCCTTATTTCATTTAGAACCTCCATAGAGCATTTTTATTCATGGGCAAATGAACCATGAGCATGGCACTACTTACTTTAAATTCACAGAACATGAAGATAATTAGAACTGGCAGCATCTCAAAAATCCTCCATGGGCACACCATGGTGGCAGTACGAGGCACCGCCATCCCTGTGCCCACGATGGGGGGCCTTGCAGCTGGACAGATGGACAGCAGCAGAGCAGAGCACAGTCAGTGGGACACTGGGAAAGGGAAGGCTTTTGGGGCCGGCTGGCACCACTGCCCTCTCCACCTCCTTATCTCAGTTGACGCGTCAACGCTGGCACTCTGACCTCCAGCACCAGAGTCCTGGAGAGCTGGAGCAAGAAAACCTAAAGCACCCAGTGTGGGGCTGCAGGCCTACACTCCGAGGCCTGGGGCACAGCCCCGGAGTGAAAGCTCAGCCCCCTATCCCCAGCTACTATCGCACTCTGTCCTATCAAGTCAATAAAAAAAAAAAAAAAAAAAAAAAAAAACACTCTCCTATGGAACACTAAAGGCTGAAGCACCAAGTTTGGGGCTACAGCCCTACACTCCGAGGGCTGGCACAGCCCCAGAGTGAAAGCTCAGCCCCCAAGTTACAGCTACTATCACGCTCTGTCCTATCCTCTCCAGTCCAAAAGCCACACTGTAGTAGCTAGGGGGAAACGCTCCTACACAGAGATGTTGTCCTCCGTCATAATCAGTGTCAGAAAACGGCCTCTGACGTAAGAGACGATGACGCATTCACACTTCGAACTCACTGTGATCAGCCCAGTTATACCACTTGACTCCTAAGAAATATCCTTTCTTGACTCGGAATTAATAGCAGTGGTGTGTGTGTGTGTGTCTGTCTGTGTGTGTGTGTGTGTGTGTGTGTGTGTGTGTGTGTACTAATTCCTGGAGATGGAGACATTCTGCTCAGCATGTGTGCTGTAGGCCAGTAGTGACACTGTTCAAATACACTAAGCATATTGGCAAGGTAGTGAAGAACAGACTGAGATCCTTTATAATTTGGATCTGGTTTCATTCTTGATGACTCATTTTCATAGTTTTCTTAGTAGAATTTTGTTTTGTTTCTTGGAACAGGTTTTTCAGAGGCTGCCTGGGAACCGGCTCTTATACACCAGGCAGGTCTTGGACTCATAGAGATCCGCATACCCCAACCTCAAAGGCTGGGATTAAAAGCCTGCGACACTCCTGATTGGTTCTTAATAGATTTTCAATAGCTGTTATAATCCTTTAGTTTCGAGATGGAGACATGATGATATATACTACAAAAAGTTATTCTTTATTAGTACTTTTTGGTATTACCCCGAGGGAGTATTCATTTACGTTAAAATACAAGCTCTGTTGACCTCCATATTTTCTGCTTTGAATTCCCATCTCCAATCTGTTACTCCATCCCAAGAATTGCACTACTAACTTCTTTATTGTTTTCACTTCTCAGTGTTCACTTGAACATCTTATTTGAATCAGTTTCCACAAACATCAAGAGCTACACATTGAAGCACATATGACTTTTCAAATCCAGCTCCAATAATTCTTCAAAACTCTTCATAATTCTGTTATTTCCTTGGTGTGTGCTTCAGGATTATTGTGTAGAGGGGGCGTAATATTTGCAAATTGCTTCACAATAGTGTCTCTTATATAACAAACACTTCTCAAATGTGACCTCAATGTTCACATAAACACAAGAAGATCCTCTTCTTTTTAGATGGTCTCCTGAATCCTAGAAACACTCCACCTTTGGAATTCTTTCACTGATATACAAAACTTGCGAGCACAGCAAATGTTTAGATATTGTCTTGAAGAATTAAGTGAACTCTTTCTACACTTTTAATTATTTATTTGTCAGTGTCTGTGTGGGCAGGTGAACCCTTGCCATTGTAAACATATGGTCAGAGGCCAAATTAGGATTTGAATTGTTCCCTCCTAATTTTGAATTGTGTAAGTCTAGAAGACTTAACTTAGGCCTTTAGCTTTGACAGCAAGCATCTTTACCCACAAGGCTATCTCAAGGCCTAATGAATCAGATCATAAGAATTTGATTTATTATTTTTATTTGATCAGTCAAATGAACAAATTTAAGTGAAATGAAGGAACAATAGAATTATTTTTCCTATTTTACTTGTCCGTTTGGCCGTGTGTGTGTGTGTGTTTGTGTGTGTGTGTGTGTGTGTGCTACAGAAAGGATCAAGAACCATGTGTGTTTTAACATGAGCTACACTCACAGCTATGTTTTATTACTTTACTATCTAGGGATGATATTCTTTTCCTTTTTGCACTCTCTGGGATGATAAATTCCCTACATAGACACTTAGCTATACTCAATATCTGGATTTCTTACCAACCATAATATAAATAGTAAGGGCCTGTAATGGAGGGTGGATGTCAATATAACCATCTTCTAACTATTTTGGAAAAAAGCCTCAATGTCGGGATCAAAATATTTGAAGTTTTTTGGTTAATGTTAGTTGCATGTCTTGCATGAATAGAATGAAGTTATACTCTTTTCGTGAGTGACCACTGAGGAGGGTCATTTTGTCAGTGAGATGAAGAAATTCAGACTGTCACATGAGAGAGATTTGCTTTCCATGTGTTGTGAAAGAAAACAAATTTAAAACAACCAGAAATTAACCAAGTGGCACCTAGGGTTTTTCCCTTAACCACTCATGTGTCTGGTGTTCACATACATGGCTGCCCTTTAATTTGTGGTCCTTCCAAGTGAGTTGAGGGACAACTAAAAAGGAGAAGTTGGATGAGAATAACATTCAGCAGATGACCCCAGGACAAAGAAGTTGCTTTCTTGTGATTAAATCCATAATGACAAACACATCTGTGTATTCTGTGCTGTGACTTTGCTGTGTTTGCTTCCCCCACCTCCCTGTCAGGGCTAAGTCAGTGTGCTGTAATCTAACAGAGATCAGTTCTCAGCTTTTTTTTTGAAATGATCTGTCCAGCCATAAGGAGTTAGTTTTCCTACTAATTCAATAACTATATTCTTCAATAGGATTTTAATTTCAAACCATTGGAATAACTTATTTTTTCTACCTCCATGTGAATGTGGGTTATTAATGAGTTCATTAGACGAAAGATAAATGATAAACAGGTGTTTAGTGAACAACTTATACAGCTAATAGTAACGAACCCTGCTTCAGAAGATGCAGTCTCTGCCCTTCTGATGCTCTCCAAGAACCTGAGAAAGTACCCACCCCTACCCACACTTCTCTCCCTTCAGGTAAAGGTAATTATCTTTATTCATAGTAAGAGGTAAGTATAATTTTAAAAGTGAGTTATATATCAGAAGTAGACATAATCACAAGCATACGGATACACAATCTGTTTGTTCCGTTGGCACTGTAATTTAGAAAATTAAACATGGGTACAAGATAAAGTTCACATTGCTGAAGGCAATTTAACTAGAGCATTTTCTCTGTTGGCTACACTCTTGTCCATAGATCACATGCCATGTCAGGCCTCTCCACTCTTGTGATTAAAGAAAGCTCTGATGTAGACTGACCAAAGACCATGTGCCTGAATTAGAACTAGAACTATATCTTAGAAGTACCATACCACTCCAGGTGAGCTATCAACTCCTGAAATACTCTTAGGTGTCAAGAAACTGTCATTCCTCCCTTAGAGCAGAATCCCAAAGACCCAACTGAGTGTTGGTTGAAAGCATGCTGAATCTAGGTCAACAGTCCATTACCCATTGGTAGGTAAGGTACACAGTAAGCAGTGGATTTCTTTCTTTGGGTATTTGTGTGACAGGGGCTCTTGTAGCCTAGGCTGGCCACATACTTATTGTATAACTCAAGACTTCCTGGAACTTTGGGCCTTCCTGCCTCTACTTCGCCAATTCTGATATTGCAGGAATGAGCCAATATTTATATCTGGTAGGCGTGGTGGTGGGTGTGCATTATACCTAGAGCTTCCTGCATGTTAGGTAAGTACTCTACTAACTGAGCTGAGTACATGTCCTTTTAGACAGCATTGTTTGAGTTGCTGTATTGTTTAACTTTTAAACTCTTCCCAGACTGTTCTCTCTGTTTACAGCTCAGTTTTAAGTATACATATATAAGTATATATTGAAACTATATCAATTACTAAAATTTCAAACATTATTAATTTCACACGATGTGGGATCTAATGTAATTTTTCCCTCAGTGCACTGAAAAATCTAATAGTTGTTAAGGCAGTAATATTTCAGGAAACTAAATTGCTACAACAGCCCAGTTCACAAATAAGAACGCTTGATGCTGAGACGAGTTTCATTTCAGAGTGTGACA
The DNA here is from genome assembly GCF_943737965.1 of Phodopus roborovskii. Lineage (NCBI taxonomy): Eukaryota > Metazoa > Chordata > Mammalia > Rodentia > Cricetidae > Phodopus > Phodopus roborovskii. The sequence goes on along the minus strand of NW_026126770.1, from coordinate 6,187 downwards.
TTCTGAAGAGTGTGCAAGTAGTCAGGGAATGCTCCAGTGGACAGTCTCCTTAAGTTCCATGCATCTAAACAGAATCTGCTTCTGAGATGTGATATGATGAAAGGAAGGTACTGCAAAGATGGGATGGGGTTCTTCTCCTGTAGGTAGATCTGGCTGGGATCATGTTCCTCTGCCTCACTGAGCTTCTATCCTTCCACAGTAACTTGTATTCACAGAGGTGATTTGTAAGTAGGTTTCTGTGGCTTTTTAAGTGGAATAAGGCAAGTATGTCAGTTAGGTTATGATCACACACTAAACAAGTTTCCCTTGATGCGTTACTACCTATACAGACCAGCTTTCAGTTTCTGCAAAGTTTTTTTCAGAGATGCTGATGTTGGGAGATGGGAGTCCTAGAATTCAGCACTGCAGCTGATGTTGGTTAAGTACATCACTACAACTTTGGCTATGTATATGGGAACAGAATTTCTAAGTTTCCAATGTCACAAGAGATGTGGAAGCAACTCCCATGTTTGGCTCTCTCAAAATAGTCAGGTCTTTACTTATATCGAGAAAGATCTTCTATCCTTGTACTCTCAGGAAACTGTCAGCTGTCAGTGATCACTGTTGCTCAGAGATGTCTATGAATGTTTCATGGAAATGAACTAATTGGGAGCTACATGAGAAAACTAGCCAAGGAGACATGGAGAAGTGTTGATGTTGGGATGTCGTTTGTTTTTAATGTTACTTCAGTTATAATCTGTGGAGTTCAGAATGACCTGCAAATGCTGACAGAAAACTCCAGACTCTTGAACCCTCCTCCAGACCTAATGAATCTAGAATGAGCACCAGAACTTGAATTTTTGGTATATTACCCCCGGAAAATAAACCCTTATGATCCTTCTATTGCTCTGAAGTTGCCTTCTCCTACTCCAACCTCCATATATCATGCATTCCTAAAACACATCTGAGATTGGATCAATTTGTTATTAAAAACTCTTTTATTTTTCCACTCTAAGGGATTTCCCCATTCTCTTTAGTAGGCTATACATACTTTGCAACCTTCTGCTCTTTCGATATGAACCTCCTTCAATTCCAACCTTTGAACCTACCTTTGAACCTATAGCTGACTTCACAAGAATAGGCACATCTAAACAGGGAATGAAAACTGACTTCACAAGTTCACCTTTAGCATTCATATGCACATGGTGGTACACATGAGTGCATAGAGTAATCATAAATATTAGAAAGATTTCAGGCTATATTTATTTCACAAAAACACATACAGTCAGGTGTGCATAGTGTGTGCACATGCTTGGCAGTCTGTTTATATATATGGACACCTCTTCTATCTTTTTCCCTTAAGGTATTTGAGAAATTCTGCTTCCTACTTGTTTTGCAGACCAAATTGAAAGTTAATCTCCTCTGGACATTTCCATCTGATTGTGTCCATATTCTCCCCCCTCCTTTTAATTGTCATTCTATCAGATGGATGCTGTGCACCCACTTATCATTTATACCAGCAGAGTTCATTGTATTCTGTAATTACAGATGTGGGGAGGTTATTACCAAATGGCTACCATTAAACCGTCTAGTATGTACTGTCCATACCCTTTCCACACAGCACCCGTGTGGTTGTAGAGAAAGAGTGAAGAAATGGCACCGTGCTCTTCTGAGGCCTGCTCTGCTACATGTAAACATAATGACTTCCACATCTCTCGTGGACTCTGGAAAGGGCAGCTGCCATTTTGATACTTGTACAGCCTCTGGAGTCACCCAGGTTTGAGGAACAGAGTCTTTCTATTAGCATGCAGATTTTTAAGCCCAATCCCAGACTCTGGTAACTAGAGATTCCACTAGTACATAATTTTACAAAGAGTCCATCTGGCAGATGTATTCCCAAATTCTGTTATACAAACACCAGGTGAAATGATAAATAGCTATTCCTGTATGTGGAGGGTGTGTCTCATACAGTGACACTATGCAATGATGGTGTCGATACCTCAGATCACTGATATTGGCCTCTGGCTTCTCCTTAGCCCCAGGAACTCATAAGATGTCCCTAAAATGCGGTATATTTACGTGTGTGTACAGGAGTATGTACATGTGTCAGCGGAGGGCTGAAATTCACTTTAAAGATCTTCCTCAGCCACTTTATATGTTATTTTTAAGAACATTTCACATTGATCTTGGATGTGACTGATTTCAGTTAGAACAAGGAGATATTGAGCCTCAGGAAATGTTCAGTCTGTGCCTCATGATGTATAGTGTCTCATCAGATTTTTATCAAATTCTTAAAAATTAAACTCGGGTTCTTATATGTATTATATGTATAGCTCTTAGACTAAGCCATTTCCCAAACCTCCTAATGTTCCTTTTTAATAGCAAGGAGAAATAAATATGGGTCTTGCCACTTCTGTTGCTCTCACTGTAGGTAGAAGGAGCATACCTACTCATGCTACCATGAAGCACCAGGATGTTCACACACTGGAGAGGGTGTACTATAAGTGTGTCATCATCTAAATGATATACCCAAAATTCTACTCTGCCAAAGAGACCACCTAGTTAGCCATGGATAGACTGAAGGCCAGCTGCTCTTCAGAATGTATTGATTGATATTTAAAAAGCTCATCTTTGTCCCATATCTTGTGGCACACATTCTGCTGGCCACTTTTGTTCTCCTTCCTCATTTAATGCTTCTCTCAATTGTGTGTCATGTCTATCACTTAGTTTCCCCTGTTTTGTGAGTCAGGAGATTGAGTCAAAGAAGGTAAAATTTCCAGAGTGGTTGTGAGGAACACAGGTTTTCGAATTCATCTCAGAGGACTCCCTAGCTGGTTCTCACAAGCCTCTTCAGGTGCCCCCACCCGATGACTGCATGATGGAGTTCCTGCTCAGGTGGTTTTACACAGAACCAGAACACTGCTAGAACAACCACCCAGAACTTAAATGACTTTTCTATGTGTCAAAACATTTTTCTTTTTCTTTATTCTTCTGTCATACATTATATCCCAACCACAGACTCTACCTCTCCCCTTACCCCAGTTCCCTTTTGCTTATCTCTCCCATAGATCTACTGCCTCTGTTTCTCTCAGAAAAGAGCAGATCTCCCAGTAATATCAACTGAACACATCATAACAAGATGCAATTATACCACCCATAAACACTCACATCAAGAAATAACAAGGTAACCCTGTAGCAACAAGTCGGTTTCACGAGCAGGTAAAAAAGTAATAGACACCTTACTCCAAATTTTAGTAGTTCAACAAAATCCCCAGGGTAAACAAATACAGCATATATTGCTAGGGCCCTAGCACAGACCCTTGTAGGCTCTGTGGTTACTTTAGTCTCTGTTCTGAGCCCCCGTGATTCCTAATAGTTCATTCTGTATGCTGTGTTCTCTTGGTGTCCTTCATCCCTCTGGCTCCTACAATCCTTTCTCCACTCTTCTCCTTGAGGGGACGGGGGTCCTGAGCTCTGCCTCATATTTACTGTAGGTGTCATTTCTGCTCCCATCAGGTGGAGGAAGCCTGTCTGATGGTGATTAGGCTAGGCCTCAATCTATGTGTATAGCAGAATATCACTAGGAGTAATTTCACTCTTATTCCTCCTGCCCTCCCTCCCTCCCACCCTCCCACCAACCACCTCCTTTAGTCCATATTTCCTTCTTCACCTTCCAGCATCTGGATCTGGCCATTCAGGCAGGATTGGGGAAGAGCTCCCTCTAGTGGCTCGGGTCTGAAGTGAGAACAGTCATCCATACTCCTACAAGCTCTGGACCACCCACCACTACCCCAGTGCATGTTACAGGCAAGACAGGTTATGGGTATTCAGGGTTTTTCTTTTTTGTTGTTCTTGTTGTTGTTAGTGTTTTGTTTTGTTTTGACTAGGTTGGTGTCTCAGACCTGCTACTGGGAGGCTAGTCTGACTACAGAACATAGCCAGTACAGGCTCCATATAATCCATTACAAGGAGTGTGCACAAGGCTCATGCTCATGAAAGTTTCAACATTGTCTCCTAATCCCCAAACACTCACCTATTCCAGTTCTGCCCCTTGTACTGTTTCCATCAGTCTCTCTCTCAACCTGCTCCCAATCCACCCACAAAATCTATTCTAGTTCACCTTCCCAGGGATATCCTTGTGCCATCCCTGCCCTTTATCTAACTGCACTTGGTCTGTGGATTGTACATGGTTATCCTTTATTTAAAAAATAATATCCAGTATGAGTGGGTACATAACATGTTAGTCTTCTGGGTCTGGGCTGCCTTAGTTAGGATTTTTTTTTTTTTTTTTTTTTTTTTTTTTAGTTTCATCCCATTGCAAGAAAATTTCCTGGTGTCATTTTTTTTTTCTTTTTAGTAGTCGAGTAATACTCCATTGTAAAACTGACCACATATTTTTATCCACACTTGCAGTGTCAGTGTGATTTTTCATTTAGAGAAATAGGTTCAAATTGGTAAGGAAACTATTTTTCACGAGTAAATATTTCCTTAGTAGTGAGAGAAAGCTTACAGACTATAAATACAGTTACTTTGTTGTTATAATGGAGTAATTTTATTTTACAGGTGAGAAAATTAAGGCCCAGGGTTATTTAAACATTTAAAAGCTAGTGATGCCTAAATGTAATTAACTTACAAAGCAGAAAAGGAAGAAGGCAGAGGAGAAGGAAGAAAAATGGTTTCCTGGGACGATCAAATAGCTGTAGCATTTAAAGTCTTTGCTGCTTAGTCCTAAAAACCTTAGTTTGATCCCTGAGATTTACATGGTAATATGAGATGAGAAATTTGCATAAGTTACCCTCCCACTACCACATGTACACTATAATGTATACAAATATACACACACTAAATTAATTAATATATTTAGAAATCAGTGTCTTCCTTGCTGGGGAGAACTGTTCTACCTATGAATTATTTGGCTTTTAAGCAGGAGTATGTGATTTGATCTCTGGAACCATGCTAGAGGTGGTTGTGTAGGCATACTTGTGTATTCTTGTAATAAAGGCAGAGGTTTGGGGTTCACTGGTCAGTTAGCCTAGCCCAATTGATGAGCTTCAAGCCAAAGAGACATTGACTCAAAAGGCATGGAAGACATTCTTAAAGATGATACCTGACATTGTACTGTACTCTCCACAGTCAAACACTCACATGCACAATAGTGCACACATTCTTGGCTTGCTGGTTCATTAAGCTGTTTATATGGATAGAGAGTTCTCCTCTGACCTTACAGGAACCCAGAAATGTAGAAGTTCTGCAGGGAAAAGGAACATGGAAGGTATTAGTTCAGGCTTTGGTTACTATGGCTAACTACAACTGATAGAATGCTTCTAAGGAGTTTAATATGGTAGCAAACTCTCCCCCAATCTCTGACGCTCAGTGAAGGATAATACATTTGTCCCTGCTATCATTACTGCAGTAGCCTAGAGACTACTGAAAATCAGCATTTCCAAATGAGAAGTGGACAGCCTTTCCTGCCAAAACCAGCCTCCTCAACTGCCTGTGTATTACCTGTCAAAGTCCAAAAACTTGACATTATGACTGACACACCACTGTCCTTCATTTCCTGGCTTGGGATTTTTGACTTTTGAAGATAAATCAGGAGTGTCCTCAAACTCATATCACTACACTAACTCAGGTTTTCTAGGTTATTTTTACAGGGCTACCGAATATTCAGTATGCTCAAGTCAGCTAGAGAGCTTTGAGGAAATGCCATTTAGTTCCCATGAATACCCAGAGTGTCATAGCTTCAGCAAGGTGAGTTTCTAACTCATAGTGACCTCCATCAACCACTTGAGAAGGAACTTGTAAGTTGCGATTATTTCTGCTCCCTTATATATGTGCCATATATAGAAATCTTGGATTCAATTGGATTATTGCTAATTAAAGCTCCTGCCACATGTGCTTAGAATTACTAACAGTCACTATAGGAATACTGTTCTGCACATTACAATGAGGGTAATGTGTTCATTATTATGTAGACCCTTTGTCATTTATCCACTGTGGCAAGTGCCTCTGCCAGGTACTCTGCTTCTGTTGGATGTTGTGGGATGAGTGTTTGCTTAGGGTCTATTTCCTTCCTTTTGTGTTGTTTATTATTGTACAAACTCTGGTCCTCCTGATGGTACAGGAAATACTTTATTCTGAGCTATCTTGCCAGCTCCTCCTCTAGTAATCCCAACCACAGATTTACATAATACCTGCTGTAAAGTGG